>NC_048218.1:134675669-134844038 GCF_002007445.2 Ailuropoda melanoleuca | reverse complement strand
TTTTTTTCAGGGCACAGCTAGGCATGACTATTCTTTGCTTTAGGTATTTCCACCACAAGTCACCTCTTTGTCTTACCATCAAGGTGGACTTTCTCCAGGATTTCCTTTTGTAGGAAAAGTCACATTGAAAACTGGGTAGAATTTGGAAGGTTAGGTTAGGTAAGGGATGATAATGCTGTGTAGACCACCACTTTCTGTTACCTACAAAATAGGAAATCTTGAAGTTAGCACAGATCTTTCTATCAAAGAAATTGTATGTTGTAAATCTACCCCTTATAAAGATTAAAAGCAAGACAAAGAAAGAAACGAAACCCCCGTGCCCCCTAGCCATAGATACTGTGTACAAGGAACACAGGTGGACAATAAAGAAAAAGCCCTCTGCGGGAACACAGAGAGGGAGGGAGGTTGCTAGACATGGAATCGTTTAGCTCTAGTTTTCTGTTTTCACACAGCAGCTTCTGGCACAGAAGCGAAGTAAATGATATTCTCTCGGGAAGCTCAAGGTAGAGTCAACTCAAGTTCCCAGGACTTCACTGTTCATAGGAATTCCCTCCCAGCCATGGCATACCTGCCTCTTCCTTGGTGCCCTAAAACAGGACATTTGTACAAGGAAATTTCTCAGCTCAGTTCTTTAAATTTATAGGGTATTTTTCTCATTAAAAATACCTTTGTCACATATTGATAAGTAACTTCTCACATTGTTCTAGACTGGATGGGGAAAGTGTAAAAAATTTCCTCATCCATTTCTTTTTTTTTTCTCGTTCTGATTATTAATAATTTGCAGCCTTTGCATTCATAGCCCTCGTATTAAGAAACACTGAGATAGCTGTTTGCTTGGCAATTAACTAAAAAAAAAAAACTGCTCGGTTTCTAAAATACTTACCTGGAATCTCCAAAATTTTAGTTATGTTGGCAACAAGGTGAATGCATCAAAACAGAAAAAACATGTATTACTATTTCCCCCAATATAGTCTCCTAGAGTCTGACTGACCCAAAGATAGGCATAAGATGAAATTGAAAACAGCTCCATATTTGAATATCACGTTAGTTTACTTTTCAGTTTTTACTAGATGAATCACAAATTATTTATTTAATTTTAAATAAAGAAAAAAATGCCAGTAGAACATGTTAGAAGTACATCAAAACAATACTTCAAAAAGCTTTGAAATCACTGCTCTAATTAGTGAGTGTAATCATGTACTTTAAGAATATAGCTGCATTTTCATTTTCACACTGGACAAGGTTTATTCAACATAAAGGTAAGGATTTTGTCCTGTGAATGAAATATTACATCCCTGTTCTTTACACTAGGACAAAGTGTGTTATTTTCCTTTGTCTCTTTAATCATCACTACATTTGTAAGAGGAAATATTCCATCTTAATGTTTTTCTAGGTAGTCGTCCTTGTATTTCACACACTTGGAAAATAAAAACAGAAATTTTTACAAATGTTGCTGAAAACATAGACATACATATCCAAGGAGCCGTTCCCCAAAGGTGTGTGAAATAACTTTTTAAAGTAGTCACAGAAGACCAAAATCAAAAAGTTTTGTATATAATTAAAGCAATAAATTTAAATGAACCTATTGACCTTTGATCTATACAACCAGATGGGCTATTCCTAGGGTCTGTCTGTGGTGTGCCTGTTGGAGGCAGAAAAGAAAGTATATAAAGACAAAGAAGATATAAATGTATAGTGGTTTAAAAACATTTCCCCAGATTCTTTGACAGTTCTTCCATCACGAGGCACAGCTTATATTCCCTCCGCTTAAAACGGTGTGGAGTTTTATCCTTACCTTGACCAGTAGAATGTGACACAGGTGACATGGTGATGCCTTGACTGCTGAAGCCATGTTAGAAAAGGCCAGGTAGCTTCTGCTGGCATCTCTTGAGACACTTGCTCTGGGAGCCATCAATCTACCACATGGAAAGACAATATAGGCAGGTCCCATCTATCCCAAGGGGAGACAGAGATGCCCATAGAACTTTGGCTCTTCGCTTCTTCCCTGCTCAGGTAACAGATATATGTGAGTGAAGAACCCTTGAAGTGACCCCACTGACTGCAATCCGTTGAGAGACCCTGAGCCAGAACTGCCTACCTGAACACAGATTTGCAAAAAAAATAAATGGTTGTTTTCTTTTAAGACATTAAGATTGTTGCACAGCATTAGAAAAGAAACAGTGTATGATAAAATTAGCATTCACAATGTTCGTGCCCCAGAAATATTAAGACTATTTTCTCATAGTGCTTCATAGTATTGCCATATAACCTCGTATAAATTATATGCCAACCTAATACTGAAAACAGATTGGAGGTAGATGCTGACATATATTTTCAAATGATAGAAAACTTATAGTTTTCCTTATGTTATTACTATCAATAATTGCTCTGAGTTCAGTAATGCCTTTTCTCTATTTCTGTGACACATCATTAGAATAGCGCTACTACTTGAGATCAGAATGCAGAATGCAAGAATATGGTTTATTCTTTTTCTTACTGAAAACAAGTTTGTCTTTATTAATCTGTCAAATTCTCCCCTAAGAAAATTGTGTATGTTCCCTCATTATAATTTCCATTAACTTACTCTATTTCATTCTAACTTGTTCTTTCTCCTTTGGATTATTGCTTTAAAATGTCTCTAACTTTTTTTAAATGACTGCTGGTTTCCGTGATCGTAGTTCTATTTTCCTAAATTAGATGCAGTGTAAAAATAGGACTTGGCTTTGTTATGTTTCTATATAGATTCACTGTCATACTCCTTTAGTTTTATATATAGTCAACCCTTATTCTAACTCCAATGAAATGAGAACTGAAAATCCAGATGCTGTATTACTATTCTTTTGATATTATACATTTTCTCTCATTTGTTTCTTATTTGCATAATTTAAGATTTTAACATGTTTTTACTGGTTTCCATGCACTGAGATGATCAGATGCATATTTGATTCTCAGAATCTGAAATCAACCAGGTATGGTTAAATCTTGTAGCAGTTAGCGTTTATTGAGTAACAAACCACTCCACCAATTCGTGGCTTAAAACAACAACCTTTTATTTAACTCATGATTCTGTAGTTGGGTATTTTGGATTGCCTGAGCTGTGCAGTTCTTTTGGTCTGGAGTGTTTTTTTTTTTTTTAAGATTTTATTTATTTATTTGACAGAGAGAGAGACAGCCGTGAGAGAGGGAACACAGGCAGGGGGAGTGGGAGAGGAAGAAGCAGGCTCCCAGTGGAGGAGCCTGATGTGGGGTTCGATCCCAGGACTCCGGGATCATGCCCTGAGCTGAAGGCAGACGCTCAACGACTGAGCCACCCAGGTGCCCCTGGAGGGGTTTCTCAAACATGCATGCCAGGAGAATTACATGTTTCATATAAAACCAATACTTTACCAAATACCTAATTCCTTTTAATTTTAACAGCTTTTAATTTCCACTTTGTGGAAGGGAGAAGAAAAAGAAATCCTCATAGTTAATGTGAATTGATGACTTGAGTCAATTTTTCTGGATAAACCCAATAATCCATTCAAAACACCATCTTGTTAATGAAGGAGAAATAATCATCGATGAATCATCCACAGTCTGAAAACTCTCCTTTTGCTGATGATAAAAAGTACATTAAACAGAAACAAAAAAATATATTGCTGCCTTGAGAATTGTTAAATAAATGAATTTTGAAGAGAATGTTGCTTCTTTTAGAATACTTTCCTCTGTCCTGTAAAACTTTTCCACAAATGCCTTCTTCCGTGGTGCTTACTGCCAATTTATGTTTTACAGAGAAGTTCTGTGATTTGGCCATAGAGGAAGAATTCCTCATTAGTCCTGATTTATTCCATGCTAAGGAATTTGCTTTCATAATGTGTTTTGATTTCTGAAGCAGCAAAACTTATTGGAAAGAGATCTTTGTAAAAACTTCAATAAACATAAAATGATGTTCCGCTTCAGAAAATTAAAAATTTTTCTTGTCTAATGTTTCATTGCTTTGAAGAGAAGGATAATAGGTTTCAATGTCACATGTGAGTTACAGTTAAAAGCAGGGAACCATCATGCCAAATTTCACTTATTCATACACCATTTTATAAACTGTACTGAACACAATATTTTGCTATAAGTTGACTCATGTCTTAAAATCAAATCCCACATTATTGGTGTCCTGAACAGTAATGTTCATGAATCACAAGCTGTATTCATTACTATTTTCTAATAAACATGACCATTGACAGAAAATAATTATTCTATAAGTTGTCTAAGATCACATTATATAACACCCTTAGTAGCCATTATCTTGTATTTTGAAATTTTCACAATTGTTTGAGAATTAACACAAGAGTAACTATTTTCCCATTTCCTAGAAGTACCTTGTAAGAAAAATTGTGCTTATAACAGTGGATATTTAAGACAAATTCATGGTAGTGGAGGTAATGTGGAGTAATTAGTTTTGTTCTTGGCATCATATTTTAATGGATAAACTAGAGAATGTTTTTTTTTTTTTTAAGATTTTTATTTATTTATTTATTTGACAGAGATAGAGGCAGCCAGTGAGAGAGGGAACACAAGCAGGGGGAGTGGGAGAGGAAGAAGCAGGCTCATAGCAGAGGAGCCTGATGTGGGGCTCGATCCCATAACAGCGGGATCACGCCCTGAGCCGAAGGCAGAGGCTTAACCGCTGTGCCACCCAGGCGCCCCTAGAGAATGTTTCTAATCAAAATAAGAAAATTTAGACCAGTTCAGGGCTGCATATTTCCCAAGCTAAAGGTACTCAAACAGAGATGGAATAAATAATTGCCAGAAAGGAGTGCATGGACTATTAGCACCAATATATAAGTTCTTGGATCCCTTATAAGGTTTATATTCTTTATTATCCCACTGCTTTGGTACAGTATAAAATATTTGTGATTTTTAATATAGTCATTATTAAAATCCATTGTTTTATATATTTTTGGAAAGAAATTCTCAGGAATCTATTGTGGTTCTTTTTTAAAAGTTTATAGTAAAATAATTATAAGAATTTCCTAAAGTACAATTTTAGTGACAGTTGATCCTTTCTTATATGCTGGATCCTTACAGTAAAGTAAGCTGGAGAAGAAAAAATGTTATTAAAATCATAAGAAAGAGAAAATACATTTATAAGTACCATACTGTCCTTATCACTATCATAAATTTATGTCATCATCAGCTTGTAAGATGAATCATCTGTCAGTACTTGCATCAATATTGTCTTTATAAAATGAAACACTGTAGATGTTGTATAGTAAACACAAGAAATCAAAAGTGAAAAGATAATGTGAAAAAGAAATTCATATTTATTTACAGGTATAACGATTTCATGTATTGATAAGGAAGAAGCAGTAATACGATTGCTTTATGGTAGCCTGGTGTAATTGATATGATTGCGTCATGGTAGCCTAGCCTATACACTAATAAATGAATCTAATACTAATGTATGGTAATGTAATTTTTTGAAAGCATAGTTATAAAACAGTAAGAAAATGAACACATTATTAATTTTGTTTTCATATCACTCACCTTATAAGGTGAGTGCCTACATAAGGATAGGCTGTCCGCTTCCATCAAGTCTTGTGTACAATGTTCTACATGGTGAATACTTGGGCGATGATAATGATGATAACACAGAAACGTCTCATACAGTTCTTGTTGTACAATTACTAGATTTTCACACAAAAACACGTACATACACAAAAGATAAGTTTAACTGTATGGTGTGATGATTATTTAGTCTTCATTAAGTAGAAGTGGGTAATAATAAAGGTCTCGTCCTCATCATCCTTGCATTGAGTAGGCTGAGTGGGAGGAGATGGGGGGGCATTGGTCTTGCTGTCTCAAGGTGGTGGAGGAGGTGCAAGAGAAGGCAGGGGGGCAGGCACACAAAGTGTAACTTTACAGAAAGACATTGTAATTTCTGTTTGCTTTTCATTTTTCTAAAAATGTTTCTATATGGTACCAATCCTTCTTCTGCCATCTGCTTTAGTTTCATTGCCTATGTCATAAAAGGGTTCATGTCATAAAAGAAATCAAAAGCAGTCTTAAATAACCAGAACTCTTTCTGCGAGACTGTCTAACGTCAATTTGTTTTCTGACTCTGCTTCTTCTGTGTCTTCTTCCTCATCGTCTGCCACTGTATGAGAGTGAGCACTCATCTCCCAGTTGTCTTCTGTTAATTCTTCTGGTGTGTTGTCTGTTCTTGAATTTCTCCAAGGTCCGTATATTGAAATTCTTCCATTCTCTGTCTTTTTCTTTTTTTTTGCCATATCTACAGTCTCTTCCATAATTTCTTTGATTGGCTTTGTCATAAATCCTGTGAAGTCATGCACAACTTCTCCAGCAGGGATTTATTATTTTGGGCTTGATGGCCTTCACGGCTTTTTCTGTAACAATGATGGTATCTTCAATGATGCATTCCTTCCAGACTTTCATGATGTTCTGTCTATCGGGGTTCTCTTCCATAATGTTGACAATCCTTTCCATAGAGTACTATGTGTAATGAACCTTAAAGATCCTTAAGATCCCCTGATCTAGAGGCTGAATTAGAGACATTACGTTTGGGGGCAAGTAGACCTCTTTGATGCCTTCGGTGTTGAGCTTATTGGGTGCTGGGTGGCCAGGGGCATTGTCTAATATCAAAAGACGTTTAAAAGGCATTCCCTTACTGGCAAGGTATTTCCTGACTTCAAGGACAAGAAGTTTTGATGGAACCAATCCAGAAGAAGGGTTTTCATTACCCAGGCCTTGTTGTTATACAGTCAAAACACTGGCAGCTGGTATTCTTCTTTTCGCTTTGAAGGCTCAGGGGTGAGCAGCTTTACAGTTACAGGCAGTCCTGATCATAAACCTGACTGCATTTGTACAAAACAGTAGAGTTAGTCTATCCTTTCCTGTCTTAAATCCTGGTGCTCACTTCTCTCCCTTCACTACAATGTCCTTTGTAGAACTTCTTTTCTAGAATAGGGTATTTTCATCTGCATGAAAAAGCTGTTCGGGCAAATATCCTTTCTCCTCAATGATTTTGTTAATGATGTTTGGAAACTTGTCTGCCTCTTGGTCAGCAGAAGATGCTTCTCCTGCTATCCTGATATTTTTTAAGCCAAACCTCTTTGTAAATTATTAAACCGTCCTTTAATGGCATTAAATTCTCCAGCCTTAGATCCTTTATCTATTGATTTTGACCTCAATTTTTGCTTATGACCTCAATTTTTCTCGAATCAGAGTCTGTACATATGCTTTTCTTATAGCGACCTGGCCTCCACGTAAAAGCTGCATTTTCAATACAAGATAAAAAGGAATTTTGCAAAAAGTGCAAGGTTTTGTGCCTGCTGGGATAGTTCCAGCTATGGCTTCATGAATTTGTTTCTTTTTTTACAATAGTCTTTATGCTGGAATCCTTAACTTGAAATTAAAATGGTGTAACTACAGCTGCAGACGTCAATCTACAGTACACATCAAGTCATTCAACTTTTTCTTGTAATGTCATGACTTTTTTCTACTTCTTGAGAGCATTTCTGGCATCACTAGTGGTGCTTCGTGTGGGTCTCGTGGTGTTATTCAGAGTTTACGGTATTGCACTAAACACAATGAAAAATATGTGAGAACTGGGAGAGATCACTTTTTACTGTGATGTGTGATTCCAGGAGAGACAAATTACTCACCCAAAGATGATTAGCATCGCAGGGCGTCTTAAGCAGGTAATCAGAACACTTCACCTCACTGCAATAGCAAAAGGAGGTGGCTATAAATTCTTATAGCAGTATAGTGTGTACTAGTTAGTTGTCTGCAATTATGATTTAATAGTGCGTTCTTATATTTGTTTACATTTCTTTCCACTGCAGATGATATCGTGTATAGTCTACAAGTGTTTGAGTAAGGGTTTTGATAAATTTTGACTTTTGACAATTGATTTGTGCATATTTTATGTAAATGTTAAAATAGACTAGTATCTACATATATTTTATGCATTGATGACATATCTAAGTTTTTCTTAATTTTTTCAATATGCTAGGCTATGCCGTGCATCTGCAGGTTTTTTCCAAATTGTTGCAAACTTCCAAAACATTTTCCAGTATATTTACTGAAGAAAATCCATGTATAGGTGGACCTGCCCAGTCCAAATCCATGTTATTCAAGCATCAGCTGTGAACAAATGTTTGGGTTNCAAAACATTTTCCAGTATATTTACTGAAGAAAATCCATGTATAGGTGGACCTGCCCAGTCCAAATCCATGTTGTTCAAGCATCAGCTGTGAACAAATGTTTGGGTTTTTTTTTAATATTCTAAATCTAAATTTTTGAATAAAGTGCATTAGATCAACACATTTATTTATACTATATAGTTTTTTAGTTAATCCATTCTTGCTGAAAAGCCAGATGTTAGACAACAGAAGGTTTATAAAATCATTTTAACAGTTCAGCAGTAGAATTTTTATGAAACATTAGATGAGTCACTAGACACCTATGCAAATGATACAGTTATATCTAAATCTTCTCATTTAATAAAATGCAATTTGAATGATGTGTGACTTCATTCTATTACATGAGAATGAAACACTAAAAGACAATTCAAATCTCAAAAATTTCACATTTCAAATTTTCGTTATCAAGTTCACATTATGTTTGAATTATACCAAAGTGCCTTTTTTTAACGAAAGCTCAATTCAACTTATGTCTTCCTCCAGACTAGTATCCTATACTTCACTTCTCAAAAAAAGGAAGAGGGAGATCATAAAAGATTTATATTAATGTGTTGAAATGATATAACCTAGGTGTAATTCTCCAAATTTGAAATGGACCATAGAAGTAAAATATGTCTACAGTGAGCTTATATTACTTACTTTTTACATCAGATCAAGTGGGTACTGGTTAATCAAAATGGATTAGTTGAATATTCTTTGTGTGTACATGTGTGTATGAAACTTGTGCTTTATACCAGTAAAATTTAAAGTTACACTTATTTAAACATCCAAATACCTAAATTAAGTCAGAATAACCTACACAAGGAAACTTTTGAATTTTGAATATGAATATGTGAATATTTTAATCAATAAACTCCGATCATTAAATAGTGCTCTTAGTTTTAAAGTGAACTTGGTATTAGTTTGTATATCCCATAATAAAGAATTCATTTCTTCTAAAAATAAACACACAAAATATAGGCCTGTATGAAATGTATTATAATTTTTGTTACCTTGCTCTATTCCATTCTTATCAAAAGGGGCATTGAATGTTACTAGAGTTGGAAAACTATTTAAGTCCATCCATCTAGCCAGCTTTAATTCAAAGGAGAATAAATTTCAAGTTATGTGTAATTTGTAATTGTTTTGAAATACTCCAAGTAATTCATAACAGAGTTTTTAGGTGATCAGCCGAAACTGTGATTCAAGTATTTATTCTAAATTGCAAATTATTTAAATTTCAGATATTTGTAATATGTGTTGTAATGTCCTTCAACAATACATCTTTCAATGTTCTAAAATTAGATAAACTCTTTATATATACTAAAAACCATTCAGTTTGACACTTTAAATGGGTAAATTGTAGGGTATGTGAATTACATCTCAAAAACTTTTTAAATATATATCTTTTCTTTACATCTGACTTACCATACCAAATCATGTTTCTCCCTGTTGCTATTTCTCATAGCTACATCTTTGTCGATTCTGTCTCACTTCGGGACCCCACTTTGTACATATCTCTGTTAGGAATAATACAGATTTTGTATAATTATCTGCTTACTCCTTACTAAAGTGCATGTGATCATTTGGCAGTAGAACTTGTGGTTTATTTTTCTATTCTTAATGCTTAACATGGTAAATAATAAAAATAAATGTTGAACAAATCAATTAACTCATGTAGTAAGGTGATAAGAACAGAAAATAGAAATTGCTATCTGATAACTCTAAAAATGGAAATACAAAGGTATTACAAATACTACCAAAAAGATGCCAAGTATTGAATATATGGATAGGCTTCAAGTTATGTGGATATAAACTCAAAAATTCTAGAGTAACATGATTCAAAATTTCAACATGCTTCTCTCCCCAACCTTACCCCAAAATACACCAGATCAGTTTTCTATGGAATGCCTCTTCTTGCTGCACTGAAAATCTGGGAAAAAATTATAGCAATCAAAATTACATTCAGAGCCCTGCTAACTTACTTTTGGTTTTCTCTTACGAGAAGCTCTTCATGGTGATTTTGATAATTTCTCAATATCAAATTTTGGCAGAATTGTTAGATAAACAGTAATGTACCTGAAAGTCCGAGTCAAAGAAAAAAAATTAGTGAAGCTAGAAAACAAAATAAATGGGCTAATATTTTGTTCTTAGGGTAACAGTTGAATAAAAATTCCCCTTTTTCTTTTTAATGTGACATAGTAAATATTTAATATGCAGTGAGGACTGCATACTAGAGGATATTTGATACTCCCTTAAGAGGTTATGTTCAGGATAACATGTTTCACTGAAACATACCAATGTAATTGGCAAACTTAAGTTCTTTTGAAAGAAAATGCATTGAATTTTAAATTTAGTCCTTTTTGAAGAATTGTTACTTTGTACTACTTCAATTCCAGAAATTTGCAAAATTTTTTATTTCACCTGGTAGATTAATGTATCTCTCTCTTTTTTAAAAAAATCACTGAAATGCCACACTCCTCCAGTTAAAATTTAGCCATCCCCTAAATGAGTAGTGGAAACTAAAATGCAGTGTTAACTAGCTGTAAAACAGTGGAAGCCAGTTATATAATAACTTGTTATTAAACAGACTGTATTATTCAGTAATTCAAGATATTGTACAAAACATGGTTATATGTGCTAAAACCTATTCTTCCATGATTGTGATTCATGATTTACTATGACATAACATTTCTCTTCCATAACTATAGAATTACACATGTTGCCTACTATATTATGATCATGGTAAAGAACTCAGGTCCTCAAAAGAGTCTCAATCTAATGAAAGAAAAATGTATTTTGTTATCGATCAATTGTAAATTTTAAAAAAACCTAGGTAAATAAACTGCTTTCCAGTCACTTGGAAAATGAACTGCTTGACATCGATAATGATAATTAAGTAGACTTTAACACACTGCTGTAACATTTTTACTGATGCTAACATAGAAAATTAATGCTCATAAAAATTTTGTATTAAAAAAATCCAAGTGTCACTAAATGCTTACTGACATTTTAGTTTATGAGTATTTTTTTAAAAATGAATGGAAAAAAGTTAGAGAAACTAATTTCTTTTTAACCATTATGTATTCCACATTAAGTGTTATTACTTAAAATGCCTCATTGGATCATTTTCAATAAAAATACAATACAAAATTTATATAACCTTTTCCATTTCATCAGCAAAAATGAAATTCTCCGCAAACACTTGGCTTGGCCGAGGTCTTCTGTCTGAATCATTGCCAGGTGTTAATTGGCAAAAGAGAAGGCAGTTTGCAGTAAACACCTTTCTCCGTAGAGAAAGTGCTGGGCTGCAAAACCCCAGTTCTTTGAACTTTATTGGCTGTTCAACAAATAGGCTTTTCATGGTAACAAATGCTTAGCTTTACATCAGCACTGAACAAAATTATTTGTAACTCTGATTATGTGGCAAGTTTCACTGGCTTAGTTTCACTATTAGTTTTATTACTTATAAAAAAAATAATCTAAACAGTCCGATAATGTGAGGCAGTTAAAAGGTTTTGTTTGGACAGTTATCCTTCCCACTGAACTACAAAAAGACCTACAGGTACAGTTTTATATTTATTATGCAGTGAAAAACTGCACTGTGTGTAGAATTACAAGGCTCTAATTTCATTGAAAGTTTCTGTAATGCCATAAACCAAAAGGCTGAAAAATAGAATCTTTTAAATCTTGATATGAAAAGTGAAGGACTCATATTACCTCAATATGTTCTGTAATCTAATCTGTATATCATTTGTTTCCTAAATGACCCATTTCCTACTCCCATATCAAAATTTGGAAATTATAAGATATTCAGAAAAAGTTTAATATTTCATTTAATGTTCAGTAATAAGCAATTTAAAAACTCATTTCAGTGGGAAATTAACTATTTTCTTGCGCTAGAAATAAGCCCAAATCATATTAAAATTTATGACATCAGTGAAAACATCTATTAAAATGCACATATAATTTAGAACAATTTAATCAGGATCTACCTTTTGCAAAATATTAGGCAACCATGATGGCAGTAAATCCCAGAGTGACTTCAAGGTAATAAGAATGCCTCTGTTCAGAGCTGTAAACCCTCCTGTGTAGCTTGGGGTATTTTACAGGCTACAGCTTCTAAAGAAACATTGCTACCATTTCCCTATTAGTTGGGGCTTGAACTTGAGTATGCAAGTTGGCTTCGTGAGTTTAATTTTTACCAGGAACAGAGAGCCTTGGGCTGAGAGAGCCTTCATTATCAATCAATAATGGTATCCTAGGAAGCAAGGACCTTTCTTTAGCTCAGGATGTTATATAAGCCTCAGTTACCTGGCTGCTTTTTGGGTCTCATATTTTTATGAGGTCCTGTGTGTAGGAAATTGAGGGTTTTTTTTTTTCCTGTTAATCTATTTTATATAAATTTAATTATCAGACCAGCCAAAACACTTAGAAAGGAAGAAGGGAAAATGTTTCCACTCTTACAAAGCTTAACATAAAGGCAGTGAGTCTTAGGCTCCTGACATGATGAATAATGCAGTGTGGCTTTGGCATAGAGATAACACAGCACAGCATTATTAGAGCATGCCCTGCAGAATATGTCCTCAGCCTATGGTGGGTGACTTCAGTCTCTTAATTAGTGCCCTGTCTGAAATGCTAACGCAGTGGTGGCTCTTGGGCAGTTGAATCCAAAGCACTGGGAGGCTGGAACTGCAGTGGAAACCACAAGCACAAACACTCGTCCCTTATTCACAGTGAGTAGATGCTAGTGGCACAGTTGATAAAGGCCAACTTTAAATGTGCAGGCATAAAATGCCCCACAAGGACACCTGGGGAAAAAAATGGAAGAAATCTTAAGGGACAAGAGGCTTCCTAGAAGTGGACAGNTAGATGCTAGTGGCACAGTTGATAAAGGCCAACTTTAAATGTGCAGGCATAAAATGCCCCACAAGGACACCTGGGGAAAAAAATGGAAGAAATCTTAAGGGACAAGAGGCTTCCTAGAAGTGGACAGAGTAGAAGTATGGGGAACATGTGTTTATTACTTACAATACGCAACAACACAGTGTACAGGCATATATCAGATATACTAAAGTTTCGGTTCCAGACCACCACAATAGAGTGAATACTGCAATTACATGAGTCAGATGAATGTTTTGATTTCCCAGTACATGTAAAAGTTATGTTTATACTATAATGTAGTCTATTAAATCTGAAATAGCATTATGTCTAAAAACCAATGTACAGGGGTGCCTGGGTGGCACAGCGGTTGAGCGTCTGCCTTCGGCTCAGGGCGTGATTCCGGCGTTACAGGATCGAGCCCCACATCAGGCTCTTCCGCTCTGAGCCTGCTTCTTCCTCTTCCACTCCCCCTGCTTGTGTTCTCTCTCTCGCTGGCTGTCTCTATCTCTGTCGAATGAATAAATAAATAAAATCTTTAAAAAAAATAAAAAAAATAAAAACCAATGTACATACCTTAATTTAAAAAGTCTCTATTGCTAAAAAATACTAACCGTCATCCGAGTTTTCAGGGAGTCATAATTTTTTTGCTGGTGGAGGCTCTTGCCTTGATGCTGATGGCTGCTGACTGATCAGGGTGGTGGTTGCTAGAGGTTGGGATGGCTGTGGCCATTTCTTAAAATAAGACAGCAAGGAAGTTTTCCAAGTGGATTACCAAACCCTGCTGCTGCTTTATCCATTAAGTTTATATAAAATTCTAGGTCGTTTTTTGTAGTTTCAACATTCTTCATAGTATCGTCACCAGGAATAGATTCCCTCTCAAGAAACTACTTCCCTTCCTTATCCATAGAAGCAACTAATCATCTGTTCAAGTTTTATAATGAGATTGCAACAATTCAGTCCCATCTTTAGGCTCTACTTCCAATTCTAGTTCTTGTGCTATTTCCACCCCATCTACAGTTACTTCCCCCACTGAAGACTTGAATCCCTCGAGGTCATCCACATGGGTAGGGATCAGTTTCTTCCAAACTGTTTATGTTAATATTTTGGCTTCTTCCCATGAGTCACTCTTGTTCTTAATGGTATCTAGAATGGTGAATCCTTTCTGGAAGGTTTTCAATTGACTTTGCCTGGATCCATCTGAGGAATCACTACCTATGGCACCTATAGCCTTATGAAATGTATTTCTTCAATAATAACACTTGAAAGTCAAATGACTCCTTGATCCATGGGCTTCAGAATGGTTGTTATGTTAGCTGGCATGAAAACAACATTAATCTTGTACACCTCTCAAAGCTCTTGGCTGACCAGATGCATGAGTGGTAATATTTGAAAGGAATCTTTTTTTCTGAGCAGTAGATCTCAACAGTGGGCTTCAAATAGTCAGTAAACCATGTTGTACACAGATATGCTGTCATCAGGGCTTTGTTATCCCATTTATAGAGCATAGGCAAAGTAGATTTCACATAATTCTTAAGGGCTCTAGGATTTTCGGAATGGCAAACGAGCATTGACTTTAACTTAAAGTCACCAGCTGTAGTAGCCCCTAAAAAAAGAGTCAACCTGTCCTTTAAAGCTTCGAAATCAAGCATTGACTTCTCCTTTCTAGGTATGAAAGAAACAAACGGCATTTTCTTCCAATAGAAGACCGTTTCTTCTACATTGAAAATCTGTTGTTTAGTGTAGCCACTTTATTAATGATCTTAGCGAGATCTCCTGGATAACTTGCTGCAGCTTCTACACTAGCATTTCTGCTTCCCTTGGCACTTTGATGCTGCAAAGGTGACCTCTTTCCTTAAACCTTATGAACCAACCTCTGCTAGCTTCAAACTTATCTCCTACAGCTTCCTCAGGTCCCTCAGCCCTCACAGAGTTGGAGAGGGTTAGAGCCTTCCCTTGATTTAGGTTTTGGCCTCAGGGAATATGGCTGGTTTGATCTACCCAGACCCCTAAACTTGTCTTTATATCAGCAATAAGGTTGTTTCACTTTCTTATCATTCTTGTGTTCACCAGAGTTGCACTTCTAATTTCTTTCCAGAACTTTTCCTTTGTATTCACAAAGTGGTTCACTGTTTGGCAGAAGAGGCCTGCCTTTCAGCCTGCCATGGTTTTTGGCATGGCATCTTCACTAAGCATAATCATTTCTACCTTTTGTTTTAAAGTGAGAGACATGTGACTCTTCCTTTCAGTTGAACACCTAAAGGCCATTATAGGGTTATGAACCAGCCTGATTTCAATATTGTTGTATCTCAGGGAAGAGGGAGGCCCAAAGAGAGGGAGAAAGTTAGAATGGCCAGTCAGTGGACTAGTCAGAACATACACAATGTTTACCGATTACGTTCACCATCATATGCGTGCAGTTCATGGCGCCCTAAAACAATTACAATAATACCATCAAAGATCACTGACCACAGATCACCATAACAAATATAATAAAAATGAGAAAGTTTGAACTATTTTGAGAAATGCCAAAAATGTGCCACAGAGATACAAAGTGGACAAATGCTGTTGGAAGAACATACAGGTAGACTTGCTCCACACAAGGTCACCATGAACTTTCAACATGTAAAAAAGGCAGTTTCTGCAAAGCGCAATAACATAAGGTATGCCTATAAACTCTGGACTTGATGCAATTCCTCGTTTAATAGCACAAACAGAACTCATTACCACAAATGAAAATACTCCGGAAAAACGCTGACTCTGAACTTTGGAAAACTTTTGTACCTGGTATAAGGCACAATGAGACACTCTCAGTCATGGAATCACTTTTACCGTAATTGTTTTCAAATAGTTAAAATCAGATATGTTACAGAAATATGTAAGACAGTCTTGTCCTGGATAATGTGAAATAATAGCTTGATATGGAACTTAACTTTTTTCCTAAGGCGGTATTAATCCAGATGGACATATACATATAAAATAACTTTACATAAGTAAGAGCATAAACTGTTTACTCTTTTATAGTAGTCTTTTATTTTTCTGTTACTTGACTTGATCTTTTCCCTTTCCCATCCTGAGCAATATGCCTCCCATGACGTAGGGTAGCATCTCACACAAATATCTTGTGCCTATATTTTGAATACCAGTGCTTCATTTTTTATGGAATAGTTGTGTAGAAGTTAGACAGCGCCTAGGATTTCTCGGTTAAAAGTTAAAAATATATATATAGTTAGATGCTAGAGAGATGGTAGGTGAATTGACAAGTAGATAATTAACGGATTATTTTTCAAATATATTTATTCAGTAGATATTGCCACATCATCTTTTGAAGAATGTAATTTACTTTTTTTACTGCATCTTCATCTGTGACAAGCATCCTAACTTGTTTAAATATTTGCCAGTATTTGAGCATTTCCCTTATTACTGAGTTTGAAATCTTTCATGTTTATCAGCTCTTCAGATTTACATTTGTTTTTCTTTGTATTTTCTTTTCCTAGCCTTTGCCCGTTCTTGTTTTGAGTTACCTTGAGCCTTGGTATAATATAGTGCATATTCATATGGAGCTCTAGGAATATCCATGACCTATTGTTAATTAAAACTACGCAAGTGCAGAATACGGTATGCAGTATAATTATATATTTGTTTTAAAAGTCAGGTCATCAAATACCTCTCTAGATGTGCATTTATGCCTGTGGACATTGGGTCAATGAGAAAGGTTTGAAGAGTGTCACAGCAGGCTTTCCACATGGGTTACACCTGGGGTCTGAGAGTGGAGGGGGTTGTGGGGGGATGTTCATTGCGCATACATGCATTCTTTTAGTGTATTGTTTTGTTTCTGTCACAAAGAACATTACTATGTTTGCCATTTACAATACTAAGAAATTTTAAATATAATAAAAAGTGCTGTGACTTGAGTGATAAAAATAGGATTCCTTGGAAGATGAAGAGTATATACTCCATTTCTCATAAAAGTAATCACAGTAGGGGTGTCTGTGTGGCTCAATCAGTTAAACACCCAGCTCCTGATTTCAGCTCAGGTCATGATATCAGTGTCATGAGATTGAGCCCCCTTTTGGGCTCCACGCTGGGTGTGGACCCTGCTTAAGGTTCTCTAGCTTTCCTTGCCCCACCCCACTGCTTGCTCTCTCTCTCTCTGTGCTTCCCTCCCTCCCTCTCTCTCTCATTCTCTCTCTTAAAAAATAATAAATTGTTTTTAAAATAATCATTGGAGGTATACCTGGGTGCCTGAGTCAGTTAAGCATCTGCCTTCGGCTCAGGTCATGAACCCAGGGTCCTGGGATGCAGTCCCACATTGGGCTTCTTGCTTGGCAGGGAGCCTGCTTCTCCCTCTGCCTGCCATTCCCCCTGCTTGTGCTCTCTTTCACTGACAAATAAATAAAATCTTTAAAACTAAATAAATAATGTGGAGGTGTGGGGAAACCAGAAATAAGAGTACAAATCGGATCACCCTGCTGTAGGCCTGCGGGGTGGGTTGTGTGGGGTAGGTGTCTTTATGATTATCACCTGTGACCAACAAAGAATAACCAGCCCCTAAAAAAGAAGTAAGCCATTGAAGGTGTTGTCAGTAGAGATGTTAAAAGGATTCAAGTTCCCTGGTTAGCTTTCTATAAAAGACCAACCTTAAAGGGCCTCATTGACAACCCTGTTGCAACACTGTTGGGACCCCTCTAACTCTTGAGAGCTTTTTTGAAACTTCTATGGCTCTCCTCACCAAAAATAAAAAAAAATAATAATAAAATAATAATAACAATAAATATATATATATATATATAATCATTGTAACCATTCTAAAGACAAATTCAGAGAGAATAACCTCCTATTCTACTCTTAGAAATTTATATTAACATTTTTGTAGCATTCTGAAATTGTCTTTTTAGTACTAAAACACTTGTTGGGATATATTTATACTTTGACCAGTGAGTTTTCAGGGGAATGGAAATTAATGGGAAAAGATATTATGGGAAAAGTCAATCAAATGTGACTAAAAGCCAAACAAAATTTCATGAAACAGCCTTATCTGCCTACAACCACAGGTTGGGAAGTAGCTCTAAAGAGCTAGTATTTGCATTAATTCATGAGAATGTTTCACCATTGCTTATTAGATGAATATATTCTATGAGATTCAAAGTCTGTTTTTATGCTGCTTATTTGGGATTAAGGCTATTTTAGAGTAAATATCATTTTCAAGAAAAAAATCTCTGAAAAGGGAAATGTATATAAAGTAACAAAATTTGGCAGAACCTATAAGTAATTTGGGGACTCTGGAAAGGTAATCAGATTAAGAGAAGACTGAATAATTCCCTAGTCATGGCATAGAATTATACTTGATAATCTTACCTTCATGATGAATAATTTTTAAATTTTTCTTAAAATATAAAACCCACCAAGCAAAATCAGTCAGTTAACATGAGATGCATGAACTATAACATTGATATAATTCTATTTTGGCATTAAGAAAAAAAATATTGTAAACTTATAAGCAACACAACATTTCCTCATCTGAAGAATGCACTAATTCTGCCCTCACCATACTTAGAAGTTTTCTAGGTATAAATTAATTAGCTTTTTCATGTGTTTGAGTCTCATTAAAAAAAAAAGTGTTTCCAACTATGAAGCACTGCATTGAGATACTGTTTAGTATCACATTTATGTGAAAATCAGGCTGCAAACTATAAATGTCAGATTGTAACATCTTTGTATTAGCAGAGACCTTACCTCAACGTAAATTTATGAAAAATATTTTTAACGTGAAGACAACTAAAGATTATGGAAAATTGGAACAGAATATGGTGAAGTAACTTATCATGCATTTGATCCAATTTGAAAGAGGTCAAGATGTGCCCCCCTGCCAAGGGATCCTGCTGGAGGGGCCTGAATTCTGACATTAATGCTCCTTTGAGAGTGTGTAGTTGTTATAATAAAAGTATTATCTGGCCTATTGTTAACCCAGTAGATCAAATTTCTTGAAAACATCAATTATCCAGCTTGCCAGCAGTGCACTGAGGTAGTGAAACTCAAGATGGGTTGACTTTACATTACTGGGGGACTAGAAAGAATGTGGAGGGACGCATTTTGACCGGAAGGATTAGGCACATGAGAGGCAATGTGGCAGGTATTTAGGGGAAAAGGCAGTGATATCCAGTGACCTGGAGACTGAGCCAGGTGGAGTTGCTTGAAACTCTCCTCTCTGGGTTTCCTGTGCTTTTCAGTCTCTTACGCAGCTCTTCATAACCACAATCATTCGTAGCCATTCGTTGTTGCCTGGATTCCATCCACCATCTTCTCTTGTTCTCCCTCTTAAGTCATCTCTGAGTAATGTCTGTGGCATTCGGTTGCTGATAGATGACCAGTAGTTCTTGTGTATTGCATTTATGGAAGGATATAAAAATGAGCAAAAGGTAGGTAGGTATATCTTAACCTTTTAAAAGTCCAAACCTTTAAATTATGTATGTGAACTTAATATTTTTAGGAACTTTTTTGAAAATTTTATTTATATATATATATATTTAATATATACTATATACTCATATACATATGTATACACTAGATATGAATATATACTATATAATACTAGATATATGACTATATATCTATAGAGATATATAGTTAGAGTCACCTACAGTTTATATTTTTGGGAAATCACAGAAAAGCTTTTTTTCCCCCTAATACCATAAGGATTATATCAGTCTATTCTCATTGAGCCATAAATAAAAATGACCTGTGGTAATACCTCAGTTAATATTCTGCGCTTGCATTTTTGAATACCAGTGCTTTCAGACTATAACTAGTTTAATAAATAAAAATGCAAGATAAAAAACCAAGGGAATATGTATCAGTAGGACTGAATAGAAGATGAATATATAAAAACCATTTTAAAATATTTATAGAACATCTGAACAGCTAAGTGAATCATAAAATGGTATTTAAATTCCAGTGAACTATTTTATGGAACACCCTTAAAAGAGAATATCCTATAGCCATTACAAATAATAGAGCGGAAATAGTAAAGAATAGTTTGCAATATAAATTTTTAAATGAAAAAAGCAAAACATACTTGCCACAAATGTTTTGTTGATTTCTAGACTATTTGCATCTTTCCCCATCATGCATAATTTTTAATGTAGTCAAATCTGGCGTCTTGTTTGCAATTACTTTTAGAACTTGTATGTATAGTAAGTCTTGTGTTCTCCACATTTGAAAATAAATATTTGTGTGTGGGTGTGTGTATAAAAATTAAAAAGCATGGTGTAGTATAGACTGTATATTACTCCACCATTGGCATAAACTTTTTAAAAGGTTTTGATAAATACATAGAGCCTTCTGAGAGTGAAATGTTTTCAGAAAGCAAAAAAATGAAACAGTTTTTCTAAGGAGAGGAACTGAGGGTCTGATGGTCAGGAGTACCAAAAGATTTATTTGGATAGTAGACGGTATGCTAGTATTTTGTTTTGTTTTGTTTTTTTAACCAAATGCAGGTATTATTTGTTCAAAACAATTTCATTTTTTAAAATTATGATCCTATAATGTTTACATGCATTTACCATTTTATCTACCTGTACCATTAAAGGATGCTATTCCTTTGAAAATTACGTGAAATTTTAAAAATGCATGATACAATAAGATTTAAATAGTACAATAGCTTATAGCATTAGAGAGCAGATCATTGGATCTGCTGATAAATATCACCATTGTGTTTCAGGATTTCTTTTCCATCAGTGTTCGAGGTTCATGGTCACACCACCTTGAAGAAGGAAGAGGTAGACCCGCCTAGGGGTAGTGGGCAGCTAAGCAAAGGTTTTTGAGCAATAATACAAAGCTCCCGAAGAGGTAGGGGACCCTAGAGGGTTATCTTTGGAGTTTCTAAGTCTAGGGGTTTTTATGAGATTGTTGGCAGCTGTTTTAATCTGATTAACCCTCCATGCACCTGTCACCCAATCAGGTATTTGTCCACGTGCTCATCTATCTATCAGATAGTTTTCATGTGGGAAAGGGTGGAGGGCTCCTTTGAGGGTGGTGTAGAATAACAGGATGGGGTCTTTTTCCTTCTAAGGGTAGCTTCCTCTTAGGACAAGGCCCTCTTGCCCCTGCCTGCCTTTCTTCGGACTATCCTCCATTAATTGGGTGACCACAGAGTGGTGTACAATGCTAAAGTGAGTGTTTATAAAAATAGAGGCTTCCAATTTCTCCACACCCTTGCCAACACTTACTAATTTCTGTCTTTTTAATTATAACCATTCTAGTGCACAAGAAGTGGTAATTTCATTGTGGTTTTAATTTGTGTTTCTCTAATGAAGAATGACACAAAGTATTTTTCATGTGCTTATTGGCAGTGTGTCTTTCTTCTTTGGACAGATGTCTCTGCAGATCGTTTTTATAAAATGGTATAGCCCTTTGGCAGTCTGGCATTCTTCAAAATGTTAAGCATAGGAGTGCCTGGATGGCTCAGTTGGGTAAGCATCTGACTTTGGCTCAGGTCATGATCTTGGGGTCCTGGGATCGAGTTCTGTGTCCAGCTCCACACTCAGTGGGGAGTCTGCTTGAGATTCTCTCTCTCCCTCTTCCCATTCCCCCCTCAAATAAATAAATAAATAAATAAATAAATAAATAAATCTTTAAAAAACAATGTTAAGCATAAAGTTTCCGTATGATCCAGCAATTCCACCTCTATCTATTCAAGTACCCAAGAAAAATCAAAACACATGAGCGTTCATAATAACAGCATTATGCATAATAGCCAAAGGTGGAGACAATCCAAATGTCCATCAAATGATGCATGGATAAATAAAATATGGTATATCCATATAATAGTAAAGTGGTAGGCCATAAAAAGTAATGAATTACTAATACATGATACAAACATGGATGAACTTTGGAAACATGCTGCACGAAAAAATAATCACAAAAGATCACAAAAAATATTGTATATGATTCCATTCATATGAAAGTTCCAAAATAGAGACTGAAAGTAGATTGGTGATTGTCTAGGGCTAAGAGAATACAAGCAAATGGAGAGTGACTGTAGTGAGTAGAGGGTTTCTTTAGGGAGTGATAAGAATGTTTTAGAATGGTGGTGATGGTGATACAAATCTGCATATGCTAAAAACTATTGAACTGTACACTTTAAATGGGTGGATTGTATTGTATATGAGTTGTATCTCAATAAAACTTTTTTTAAAGAGGATATAGTCCATTGTCTTTAAAAATCTTACAATCTGTGTGTTTCCAAATCAGTTATGTTGTTATTTTTGCTATGAAACCCTACTATGGGTACTGGGGAAACAAGGAAATGACCATGGTCAAGTATGAATCCTTGTTGGTGTGTTGATATATTTATTCCACAAATATTTCCAAGGGGCTTGCCATAGAACAATTAATACAAAACAGGATTAGAGATATAAAGTTGAATGGCAAAGTATCTGTACAGTGCATGAGAGAGACAAGATGAGTGCTAGATTAGTGGCACTAAATTCTGTGAATTTATCCCCAGATATGGGAATAGTGGTAGAGGTGGAAAGATTTAACCAGAAAAGATGACACCAAAATTGGTTTCATAGAAAGTTAGCCAAGTAAAGATTACCATATATTCTGAAAATTGCCGTCCCTTCCCCACACCTTCCACCAGGGATTTGCTCCTGACAGGCATATTGTTATTATTCCATCCTCTCTGCTAGACACAATTGACTAGACCATAAATAAACCCCTGACCCAAACTGCTCCAGATGTTCTCTCCTAGAAATTAGGAATTTGGGCTCAATCAGTCTGTATGGGTATAACTTGAACTGAGGGATGTAAATGCAGGAATTAAGGGTCTACCATTGCCTGTTGTCTATATATAGAGGCCAGGAAAGCCAGGCTGGGAGACCCAGAGAGAAGCAGAGATAAGAAATAAAAAGCAAGTACTACTGGATTACTGATGATTTGCTCATTTTTGCCTCCAGTCCCAGCAGCCCTGAATTTTGTAAGAGACTCCAGTATTTCTAGTAAAATCAACCTTTGGCTTTAGTGGGAAAAAAATTAAAATGAGGGATAGAAAGGGTATGAGAGAAGTAGGAATCATGTCCCATCTGAGGAGCTAGCATGTTCAAGGACACTGAAATGTGACATTTGGGCAGTAGACAATTTATTTGAATATAAATTTGTGCATTTTATTTAATGTTATTTACCACAGTATTGGTGTCATATATAATAACTATCAAACATATATCCTCATTAGAGTATAATCACTCCATTCATAATAACAATACTACAATCTCCAAATATCAATGGGCATGATGAGAATTCTCAGTGGGAAGAAAGGCCTGATCCCACTGGTTATTCGTATTTCTGTCCCTTCCCTAAAAATCCAAGCTTTTTCATTGAACCGGAGAATCTTCCTCCCCCCCCCACCCCCCGCCCGCCCTGGAATTGCTATGTCACAGAAGATATATTGATAATTAGAAAGAAGTAAAAGATAATCAATAGCAGAACTTAAACCTTCTAGATTAGAAATGTAAGCCAAAAACACATTTAAATTTAAGATTCAGGATGGTTTTTCCAAAGTACAAAGCAAAGAATGAACTTAATACTTAACTCACATGTATTAGAAATTTTAAATTTAAAAGAATGCAGAAATGAGAACTGGTAAAAAAAAAAAACAATTAAAATACCAAGGTAAAACAAGGATTAAAAGTATAAAAAGTTATAAAAAAAATTTCACATCCTGAATTAGGTAATAAGAATGAAAATAAATAGAAAATTGCTAATAACTATTTTACAATTTGTTTATCGTTCTCTGTAGACTTTTAGCCAAGAATGAAAATCTCCTGGTTTATTTTGTTCATCTGACACTTTCTCTAGCATCTCTTTTCCTGTGCTGATCCATATGCATTTCACTATGTGGCAATCTCTTCCTATTATCTTACAGAACAATTTACTAAAAGACATGATTTTTTCAGTGTCCCATCCAGACGTCATTCCCCCAGACCCTTATTGTGAGGCAGCCTGTTAGTACGGACACTGCCATCATAACTGGTGTAGTTCCCAAGTTAGCATATTGCAGTAAAAAAAAAAAAAAGAGGATAGCATTTTAAATTCTTAAGCCAAATCGTTTATGCTTTACATATATAATTCACACACAATTTTAAGTAACGTGTTACAAGTATTCAATGTGTCAACCAAGTTATGTTTCCAAATAGGAACATTTCATTGGTTTGGGCAAGCCTGTGGACGCTGGAGGTTTCCTTCATTTTCTGCCTCAGATAGCTGCTTTAGATCATTACAGGTCTAATTGAAATAATGCTAATGTCAGTTCACTCTTCTATAATTAACTCTATTGAAAATAATTTCTGTATTCTGTATAACAACATGATTCTATGTATCAGACACGATTGAAGTGTTCTTGGCAATATAGTTATGGAGCTAAAAACATTGTTGAACTGGATGTCATTTAGGAGAGCATTATATATTTCAAGTGTTAATAGGAAACACTGACTGACAAAGTACACAGAATAAACCAATGTAAGCTCATTATTTCCTTACTACTCACTCCGTATCCTCTTTTTCCCCACCCTACTTAAATTCTTTAGTTAGAATCTATGTCTTATTCATCCATTGCTCTCCAGAGTCCGGCACAGTGCCTTTGTACTATAGACGCTCATTCATTCAGTCCATCCAGTTAATACGAAGTTATCAAGTCCCATTTGTTGCCAGGTCTATTCTAGGTAATGGGTTAGAGCAGTATAAAAATCCCTATCCTCAAGGAACTTGCATTCTAGAATAGAGAAACATAATAAATGGTAAAAATAGAAGATATAGTACACTAGTTGTTAGTAAATGCTATAGGAAAAAATAGATCTGTGAACAAGAAAATTAAACAATAGGGTAGAGAGAGTTACAATTTCAAAAGGGGTAGTCATGTATGTTCTTGCTGAGGTTATATCTGAGTGAAGACCTGACAATGTGAGCTAAGCAGCCATGTGGAAATATGGAGGGGGAGGACTGCAGGCGGAGGGTAGAGCAAATGCAAGATCCCGAAGCAAAAGTCTGCCTAATGTGTTCCCAAAAAGCAAGGATGTCAGTGCACCTGCTGTCTGATGAGCAAAGGGGAAATTAGGAAAGTTAAGAGGGACACTGTGTTTATGCCATCTAGGTCATGCTTGAAACTGAAGATTTTAGAATAAATGAACTGGGAAACACTGAAGGATTACAGCAGAAGCATGACACAATCTGATTTGTGTATTTTGCAAGATCCCTCTTGTCCCTCTCTTGAGACTGAGAAGAGAAAGGGCTGAAGCAGGGAGACCATGGGGTGAAGAGACACCTGCTCCGGCAGGTGCAAACATTAAAAAGAAAAGGGGGGTGCAAACATAAAATAGATTGGGGAGGCAGGGAGATAACTGCCTGCAAAAAAATGTTAGAATATAATTTGCTGAGCTTTCAGCATGTCACAGAGAGGAAGGGCTCAGGAGCAGTTGTGTTTGCTTGTTTGGCCTCCCACAGGTATGTGGTTGGGGAAGGGAGAGATCACTTTTTTTAGATAATAATAGATATTCTTCTTTGTCATTATACTACAGATCAGTAAACTGTAGTCTTTTAAAGGTTAACTGCAGTAAGAAATCTGAATCCATATCAATAAATATGTTGCACTGTTGCAATGAAGTTCATTGTGTTGCACTTTTTAAAAAAGATTTTATCTATTTGAGAGAGAGAGAGCGTAGAGGGAGAGTGAGAGGAAGAAGCAAACTTCCTGTTGAGCAGGGAGCCCAGTGTGGTGCTCGATCCCAGGACCCTGAGATTATGACCTGAGCCAAAGGCAGACAGACACTTAACCAACTGAGCCACCCAGGCACCCCCTGTCTTGCACTTTGATTGGGCTTTTTATTCATGCTTGATTTTATAACATCATGTTTTGGTCATTTGGTAAATAACAGCTCACTGAGTTATGTAAATATTCCACATGCTCACATATTTTGTTATACAATATTTTTAAATATAATTTTCATTTATATCATGCCCATTTCATTAAAAAAAAACACTTAACTATTGGGAAGCACAAGGTGGCAAACACAAATTGTCCATAATCATAATTTTCATTTGAAAGCTCAAAATTTATCACTGGCAACAAATTGTGTTAGTTGTTTTCCTTGAAATGACTCACTTTCTTCATTTGTGGGGAAATGTCTGCCAAATACCCAGTTAGAAATCGCAATAATTTGTCTGTCAGTTGTTCTTTCAAATAAAAATATTATTTCATGGAAAAAGCATAAAGTCGTTTTTCTAGAGACAACTTTTGTACTTTAGGATGCTGCAGAAATGCTTTATGTGTCACATGGAATATTAAAAATACATACATGGAAGGGTTGAAATTTGATATTAATATTTTTACTGCTTCCTCTAGGACATACTTAAATGAAACTGACTTTTTTTTTTAACTGTAAGTGTTTATTTGTGGCTTCTACTGTAGCTGGTGCCAGTACCTTGACTGTGCTAAGCCACCAACAAATTTTACCTTTGTTGCTTTTGTACCTTTGAAGCTAATGTCAACACAGTGAAACAGGCAAACAATGTGTAAGTGCCATTATGAAAATAGTTTTGATTTCACAGACCCCCTGAAAAGGTCCTGGGTATTTATAGAAGGCTGTGGACCAAACTTTGCAAACTGCTGGTCCAGAAGACTAGGAGAGTGAATGTTCTCATTAGAGAATATGATCATCCAGGTAGTGTTCAGGTTCTTGGTATGAGCTTAAAATGAAAAATGGAAGTCTTGTTGTGTGTTTTTTCCTAACCTTAGTCATCCATGTGGATATTGGCTAGGATTAGATAAAGGGTAGAATTATACTAGGATTATAGTTTGGCTGAGCAAATATATGGAAAGGAAAGGGTCAAGAGGATTGAATGTGCATGCCAAAGACTGGTAAGGATTGAGTCTGAAATTCAAGCTGCAGATGAAGAAAGTAAGACATGATGGAGTAAGGAATAATAAAAAACTGGTAGGATTAATGAATGCTGTGTCAGAGCAGGGTCAAAGGATTGTTTTATTTGGTTCTAATTTGGGGCTAGAACGTTGGGAGGTGACAGTTGGAGAGTGAAATATTTGAAAATGAGATTAAAGATATTTAAAATTATGGAAAGCGTTTTAAGGTATGACCAGGGGAGTGAACAGCTGCAGTAGGGTCAAAAGTAGAATTTTTGGAGGAGAGAAGGTCAAGAACTGACAAATTGTCTACCCACTAATATATCAGAGTGAAAAAGAGCATGAACATTGGAGCTTTACTGCCAGAACTCAGATCAGGAAGACTTCTAGTTGTATAACTTACTCAGTTTTCCTGTGTCTCAGTTCCCTATCTGTATAATGGGGGCAATGATTATATTTATCTAATTCATGGAGTTGTTATAAGTCTTAAATGAGTTGATATATGTAAAACACAACAGTGCCAGGCATGCAGTAAAAAAAAAACCTTGTATCAATGGTAAATGTCATTAAATCTATTGAAGTCACCTGGAATTATGGCAAGAGGAATAATGTGAGAGAGCCTCAGTAAACCAAAAGTTAAAATCTTCATTATTGGAGAGGTTATGACCCAGGGGCTATGCCAAGGAGGAGAAATTGGTGAAACAATGTGATGATGTGAGATTCAAAGCTGAGGATTGTCATAAGGAGGGAGGTAATGTGGTCTGGAAGTGGACCATTTAGGATCAGTAAGGGCCCAGCTATATGAGGAGTAGGTGAAACACTAGGTAAGCACTAGGTGAAACAATGTCTTCAGGTGAGGGCTAGATTTAATCTTCCAGATTCCCTTCTGTATTTTAGTAGCAATTTTTAATTGTTCACCACTGATAGTTAAAGTTGTACAACTAAAGTTAACCCCTTCCTCCCAAGTGTCTACTTGGTCTATGCAAGTCACCACGTTCTCTTGAATTTATCTCTGCACAGATTTCCTTAGTTTTGATTTTTCCCCCTTTGTTTTAATTCTCCCTGCCACCAGTCAAGTTCAAGCCAAGGTACTCTGTGCTTGGCTGTGTATTATTATCCCAGCTGTTGGCTTTAACTCAAGCCTACCACACATTTTATTCCATCTTATGCATTTCATCCTGAAGCAAATCTCTGATTCATTTGCTTTCTCAAAAGAGAATAGTAATAATTAAGGTTTTGTTATTATTTGCAGAAATCTTTTTGGCCTAGTTTTCAAGGCCTTCCTTCTAGCCACTAGCCTGAATAGCCTTCTGAGCTTTACCTCTCACTGTGAGTTACAGAACATTCCCAGTATATTTTCCATTACTGTTCAAGAGAACTCTCCTCCTCCCTCTTCCCACCACACCCCAAGCAAATCAAGAGCTAAAGTAGGAGGCTTTTCCCACTCATTTGATTCCAATGTGATGAAGAGGGCAACATGTTGGCTCCTCTTACCTGTTGTGCTCTTGTGTTTTCATTCTTTACAAACAGTTGTTAGTGTTGGCCAAACCCTATGTTTATCCCTAGATAGCTGAAAACTTTAAGTGGGCTTAGTATTTCCTTACTTGTGACCTCAGGGGATTTCTTATGGAAATCTGCCCTTATGAGGAAAAGAATTCAGAATATACACAATTCTTCTCATTCAGCTAGGAAGATAGACAGTGGATAAAAATGATTTTGGAACCCTAACATTGCGGAATGTGTCTTTCAGGAAGCCCCTGTAGGGAAGAAGAATAATTTTCCCTCCACCCTCATAAAATCTTGGCTGAGAAACATCCCCTTGCCCTCACACCCCAATAGTAGAAGACAGATTAACCAAAGAAAAACAAGTCTAATAACATGTATACCCCCTGTATACACGTTGAGTAACTCACTGAAATGACTCAAGCCATGACCTAAAATATTACCTCCAGCTAAAGATAAAAGAAAGATGTTGGGGGTAAGGGAAGGCCAGTTAAAGGAGATTACTAGGAAAAGCACAGTAAACAAGGGTACATTTGTTAAGTAGATTTAAGACTGTGCCTTATCCATTGATAAGAGTTTCCAGAGATTTGGTCATCCTTCTGTTCCTGATATAGAGACCAAGACACTCTTACAAATGGAGGTTTCCCTTATAAATATAAATGTCTCTAGCAAAAAGGTAACTTTTATTCTTCTTAATTGGTGTTTCAGGATTTTCAGAGCTTCTCCTATCTGCAGCTTCTTAAAAATAACAAGCCAAAAATTATCCTTATAGCAAAGAGGCATATTTTGGGGTGGCAAATTCTGCTCCCCTTTACCCCACATTCCTCTGCAATTAGATTTGTAAGAAGAAAAATTTTTAGACCAAGTAAGACCTTTCAGAGTCATCCCATTAAATATAGAAAAAGGGGATGGAATTCAGCCATATATAGAAAAAGTCTTTAGATGGGGTAATTAGAAATGGAGCCCTCTAATGAATGGGGGCTATGTGACTGGGACAAAATTAACATGTACACAATAACCCTATTTTATCCACTTCTGCAGTAACAAGACCGTGATTTTTATTTATAATGATTCTGCTATACCTCTTTCCTTTTTATGGTTTTGTAAACCAATTCCAGCATTTTTTGCAATTCAGAATGTGGAGAGTGGTGGAGATAGACTTGAGTTTAGAGAGAGTAGGGAAGGATTTAGCATAAAAGATTAAGAGGAAAAGGGGGTACAGAAGCCTTGCTCTTTGTAATGAACTGAATCTCTTCATCTTTGTTTAGAAAATTGAATTAGATATTGGAATTATTTTTATTCCCTCTTATTTCTGGATTTATTGCCATAGATAGACTGGACCATGTAAGCCCTGCTTTTATTAGGATTTTAGTCTTACATGTAGCTCACAGTGTAAGAAAACTTCTTTGCCATATCCTGAATACACTATAACCAAATATACTATAATCGTGGTTCCCAAATTTGAACCAGCATTCCATGGGGCACTGTAATAAACTCTCACAGGCACTGCCAGGTATTTTAAATATTCAAAGAAAATACACTGGTATTTGTTGCTTACCATATGAACTACTAAAATAATTTGTTTGGATTTATACTATTTAATAAATGAATCTGTTGTCAACCTTAAAAATAGAATAACCAGTTATTTTACTAGCAAAATGAGCTTATTTGGAAATGGCAGAGGAATTGCAATTTGGGGCAAGCAAATTTTGGTGAATGATAGGCAAGTATGGAGAAGGAAGGAGAGGGATTTGTTTTATACAGGAAAGGAGGAATTTTGGGAGGGTTGTTCTGAACACAAGTTTATTGGGGAAGAACAAGGATATGAGATTGTGATGGTTTCTCACTGGCTTTGAGCAGTGGTTAGTGCACTGTTGCTGAGGCAGGGAGAAATCTTCTTTCTTTTTTTATCAAAAACAGGAGATGAAATTCCTGTGTGAAAAATGTCCTCCCTTGTTAAGATAATTGTTATCTTCTTTCTTTCTACTGGTGGTGCAGGCTGCCTTGAGTGGTTCATTTGCGAGTGTGCCCCCTTTAGGGATTTCTGAGTCCATTTTAAATGAAGTTTCCTTTATTTATTTTCACATGGTCAAGTTTGTTTTGTTTTGTTTGGGTTTTTTGTGTTTTGGCCTAAGGTTGACATGAAAAAAATACTGAGATACTAAGTGTCATGAACCAGAAAGTTCTATAAGCTTTCCAGATTCCACACCTTCTCTCACTGCTTTCATTTGACCTAGAATAATTTATTCCCCTATTTTTATTTGAAAAAAATTATTCTCTACTAATTTTCATATTCAATTTCAAAGGCTGCCTCCTCTAGGAGGACTTTTTTTATACCTACTGAGCTCCCTGCCACCATTCTCTGAACTTTTTTGGTCTGTTTTGAAGAGAGCAGAATTTGCCACCCCAGAATGTGCCTTTTTGACATAAAATTATTTTAGGTTGACTATTTTTAGGAAACAGCAGACACAAGAGAAGCTCTGAAAACTAAGTAGGTTACCCTTTTGTAAGAGACACTTAAAAAGAAACCTCCATTTGTGCAGGTGTCTTCCTCTCCGTACCAGGAACAGGTAAATGACTAAATCTGTAGAAACTCTTATCAATGGAGAAGGCGCAGTCTTAAATTTACATAACAACCCTACCCTGTTTACTGTGCTTTTTCTAGCAGCTTCCCATAACTGGCCTCCCCTTACCCCCAACATTTTTCTTTTGTCTTTAGCCAGAGAAGATATTTTAAGTGGTGACTTGGGCCTTGTCAGGAGGTTACTCAATTTTCCTGGGTCTCTCCCAGGTATCCACGGGGTGTACATGTTATTAAATTTCTGTTTGTTTTTTCTCTGGTTAATCTGTCTTTTACTTCAGGGATGGGGTGTCTCAGCCAAGAATCTGGAAGCGTGAAAGAAAAATTATTTTTCCTCCCTTAAAATTACAACACTTGTAGCGTTCTCTACTATTCTCTTCTATAACACTAAACTCTCTGAGAGCAGGAATCACATCTCATTTATAGGCGATTTTTAAAGATGGCAGGGACTTCAGAGATTATTTACACCACACCATCTTTTTCACAAATGATGTCAGGGAAGTAGGAAAAGAATAGTTAATTGATTACAAGGCAGCCCAGTAACTTAGTGGCAGAACTGAGGAGGAGTCCCATATCTTCTCACTCTTGGTAGCATTCATTTCTGCAGAGAATTCTAAATAATAAATGTCTAAAAATATTTGATGACTATATTACTAAACTAATGATGAAATTAAGTTGACTTTCTTTTTATAATCAGGATAATATAAATTTTCAAGAAATGATCTCCTAAGAAAAAATTAAATACACCATTTTTTTTCTTTGACATTGACATTCAGATAATTAAGGAGTAATTTCTATTTACATTTATTTTCTGAGTGAAAAATCTGGGCTTTAAGAATCTCCTTTACATTTCTACTTTAATGCAGTCAGAAGTGTGACAATAAATACCCAATTCATTATATTCACTTGCAAAAAATATACATCTATAGAACATGTGATGGTGTGAAATTTTGCAGATCCTTGGAAATTGGTAGTTTTCTGTTGTAGTTAGAAATTATGCTGTTATTGCCAGCTATGTGATTTTTTGCCATATGTAATTTTAGCTTACCGTTAATGAGCTTAGGAAGTTTTATAAAATAATAGAATTATTCTTTTTGTACTATCTTCAATTAATTTTTCATAATCAGATATTTTTATTTCCTTTGGAAAAGTATATGTTAAAGCTTGTTGCTTTAGGAAATAATATAAAGCAAAACCCACTTATACCTGACTTTAATAAAGCATAACACTGATTCTCAAACTTAATGTGTAATGATTCTATTTACATATTTATAATTTCACTTAATTTCAATGCCATATCCTTTCTATATACTGTGGACTCTTTTTTTTTCGTAGATTAAATGGACCCTAGTTACCAAGTGTAATCATGAACTTTCGAAATGTTCATATAAACCGAACGTACAATGGAATTCTCTCTAGAGCATACATATACATACACATATAAATATATGTTATATAAATTTGGTAATCTTTACAGTCATAGAACTACCAGTTTTCTTGAGAAAGTCCATTTACAGGCTTTTAATAAGCTATTTATATTTCCAGAATTCCATAGTGAACACTGTCACAGAATAAGAGTAAAGAAAATTTGAGTTTTAGGCTAGATTGCTCTATAATGAATTAGTGCTTATTTAAGACGACTATATCAACTGTGAGAGAGAAAGCTAAGCATGATTTAGATTAATTTTATTCTTGATCTCAAGTATATCTTGAGATCTCTCAAGCACATTTTTATCTCTTTTTTACCCTTAAAGATTTTTTCAAATATTGAAGTGTCATATTAAGGGATCAGGTTTTTATGGAAGAATCTGTTACATGAGTTAGGTATTCAGAGTAAGATTGATTTATCTTCTAAGCTAAATGTCATAAAAATTTCAGTAAGATTTTGTTAATATCATATGAACTTGTAAATATTTTAACCGACCTGATTTTATTGTAAGCTTTGCATTTTGAGTGCATTTCACAATTTACCTTCCAGTTAGCACTCTAGCATGGAAAGGTGGAGGAATTCAAATAACACATGCCACACATATTTCAGCCCTTGGATTTCTGTTTGGATGATATCAGTATCGTAGACTTTCAGGCAACCAAATTATTTGCTCTAATGAAGAGGAATTGAGACTATTTTTACAACATAGCGAAGATTCATCCTTTGAGCCCCAGTTATGCTTAACATAAAACACACCACTCATCATCTCTCTTACTCCTGAATGGTTCTTCAAAATGTTTGTTTTAGGTAGAGAAAGCTTCTTAAATATTTCTGGAACTAACCATTTAAACAAAGAATATACACAATACACTTTGGAATGAATATTACAGACAGAATCATCATTACAACAAGCAGGCAAGCTCAAAGTAAAGGCTGACCTTTTTTTTTTTTAACCCAACACTAAAGCTGAGAAGTAAACTATCAGGAGATAAAGAGCAATCAAGATAAAAAGATCAAAATGGCTTACTCAAGTAGATTTCTAAAAGCCTTTCTCTATTATACTTGCCCCATAACTTTGAACCGGACTGAATAGATTTAATCCCTGTGTGAATCTTATTTATCTGAGGATATTTTGTGATTAAAAACTCTACTTGCTTTTAGAATATCTGCCTTTGATTAAAAATAAAACAACCTCTTTGATTGTTTAGCATACGCCAAGTAGTTTTCGTCTCCTTTGCTGATTAGTCTAAAGCTTCTATAGCTTTATATTTTAAAAGTACTCCCTTGTTTCACTTTTAGCTGGTTTGAAGTAGACTCAGCAGCTGGTTTGCTAAATAACCTTGGGGAAGTCACATAATATACTTGTGTGATTCCATTTCTTTCAACTATTTAAAGAGGGAAAAATAACCCACGTGTTTCAGAGAGAATATACTGGCTCTATAAAATATTAAGATTTACATGATGGAAGATATTTAATATATTTGCCTCTTTTATAAAACAAAAGTACAGGTTTCCCTCACTATCCAAAAGTAGAACGCTCCTACGAAATATTTTGTAAACTGAAATGGCATAAAGCAAAGACGCAATTACCATTAATTTAAATGGGAAAAATTTCAAGTTTCTCAGATCCAAAAAATAGCCTCTTTTAGGTTTTTCTGATACATCAGGACACATCTTGCTAATGGATGCACAAAATAAATACAGATAAAGCACAGACGCTCACACTGTTCAAGGCTATGGACCCTTGATGCTGGGTGTAGTTCCCGAGGAAGGAGCTTGGCGGCGCCATTCTCACTGCTTGGGGTGCATGTTGCCTCTATAATGTGTGGCTGCAAACTAAACACTGAGTGCTGTTTCTGCTTTTCTTCTTTTTCATAAAAGTGAAAATCCTCTTCAGATGTCTTTTAGCTAGTGAAAACAAGTACTGATGTCGGTCTTTCATTAAAGTGAAGTGGTGTAATGCAAACTTTCAAAAATGGGATACTTGCATAATCTTATTTAGCAATCACTTAAATCCCCCATCAAATTTAAGAAAAAAATATCTTACCCATCATTAATAATCTTGATACATACTTTGGGCTCTTGGGGGAAAGGGCTCATCTGTTACATAATTATTGACACACACACACACACACACACACACACACACACACACCGAAGAAAAACCTTCCCACCTAAATGAATAAATGAGTGGGATAGGTAATGTTATTTTAGTTACGAAACCAGGGAGCTGGAGTGGGAGAAAAGTAGCAAATTAGAGTAACTCACCCATCTCAGGTTTGGTAGGAGAAAGGGTAAGGAACAGAACTTACCCCAAACCTTCTGTTTTTAGGTTGGACAAGTATTAGGAGAAGTACAACAAGGTAACTCTCTTCCCTCCTGTGCTATATAGGTGGTGAGTTTCAGTGATATTCATATTGAGATGAATTTATGATGTTCAGTAAACTTAATAAAGCACAGTAATTTAAGAAAAAATATTTTGCTGATGAACAGAACCACCTCAGACCTAATTGTAGTCCTCTATTAACTAGCTTTTTTACCTTGGGCACCTGAACAATCCTATGCTTCTTTATCTTTACATAGGCATGATAGAACCTAAATTGCTGTGCTGTGTTTTTCTCTCTTCTTGTGGATGAATGAAAATGCATTTAAGCCACAAAGCATGGTGTCTGATAAAAGGTCATTTTAAAATATGGTTGACCTTGGAAAAACGTGGGTTTGAAATGCGTGGATCTACTTGTATGTGGATTTTTTCTGATAAATACAGTATATAGTATAGAATGTAGTGTTTAATACAACATGTAATACATATAACATACAAAATATGTGTTAATTGTTTATATTACAAGTAACAGTCAGCAGTAGGCTATTAGAAATTAAGTTTCTGGAAGTCAAAAGTTATACACAGATTCATATTTTCAACTGTGGGGGAGGGGAGGTAGGCACCCCAACCCCCTGGCCCCGCGTGTTCAAGGATCAACTGTAGTTGTTGTTACTCATGTTTACCGAATGAGACATTTCTAAGTAGTTGATGCCAGTTACAAATATAAAATAATTAGATTGATTCAATAGCTTTAGACTATTAAAATTCTGCAGGATCGTTCACTCACATCATGTGAAAAAAGAGGGAGAACCAAATTCCTATGGGCTCAGAAGGATGGCAACCCATAGCTCTTCACTGTCACCCTGCCTGTTTCTGGGGGGTGGGGGGGCACTGCTTGGTGCATGTCTCTCTACTAATTGCCCTGTGAGAAGCCCAGGGCCCAGGAATTAGAGTCTAGGTTTTAACACTTGTTTCATTCTCAGAACCTGTCTACAGAGTGGGAAACATTGTTACTTTCAGAATATATTCTTGCAAACTAATTTCAGCAATGTTATAAGATCTATTTATAGAAAAAAAATCACTGAAAGTTCAACAAAATGTTTACCGAAATTGTGATGAATCATGATTTTTAACATTTTTCAAAATTACAATGTTCGTTGATTAAAAACTGTCAAAACAGTCTCTCACATTGCCTTTGATATAATAATTCTAGTTCTTGGAATTTATTTTCAGGGAGCATTCAGAAAAGTGCCTAAATATACCTACTGAAACATTATAAACAATAGCAAGAAGAAGCAATTTAAATGTTCATCAGATTATGTTGTTGAAATTATTAATACATAATGTTGCATAAACATTAAGATGATTTCTTACAGGATGATATATATACACACAAATGTACATGCAGTAAAATATACAACCATTAAAAATTAGGAAAACCAATATAGTCATTAAAAATAGCCACAGTATAGGGATGCCTGGGTGGCTCTGTCAGTAAAGCATCTGCCTTCTGTTCAGGTCATGATCCTAGCATCCTGGGATGGAGCCTCACATCGGGCTCACCCTGAGTGGGGAGCCTGCTTCTCCCTCTGCCCCTCCCCCTGCTTGTGCTCTCTCTCTTACTCTCTCTCTCAAATAAAGAAAATCTTTTAAAAAATCCAATCCACAGTATATTTTAAGACAAAAAATGGATAATGAAACAGCATGAATAGTATAATCCCAATTTATTATATATATCCATATGTCTATATCTATACATAAAAAATTTGTACTTACTAATACAAGTTCATTATAGATTTCTCAGGGTGATGAATTTATAAGTTTTCTTAAGATTTTTAATAGTTCTCTTTTTTTAATGAGTGTATGTGATTTTATACTTGGTAAAATAAAAGCAAAATAAAATGACTACTTGTAAATCATGCAATACTTAGACCAACACTTATAATTTTAAAAAATCAAAAACTTGAGATAATAGGATTTTAAAACTGGAGATAATAGTCCACATTCTTTATTTTTCAGCTAAAGAAACTGAAACACAGAGAGGTAAAATGACCTCCCAAGTTATGCAGCGTATTATTGCTACGTACCCAATGTGTGCCAATCCTGTGTTTCTGTAATGCTTTTGTTTGCTTTCTTCATTCCAAACAATTAGGCAGATGTTACACATGCTTCCGTTGTTTATGGCATTTAAGATTACACCATGGTTTTGTGCAACACCATCTTCTGAGTCAAAGATCTGGCCTATGCCAAATCTAGAGATAGGCTTTTAGATAGTGTGTTCTTTTACCTCCTCCCCTACTCCTTATTCATTGTCTGGTTTTATTCTTTAACGTATGTTGAAATAATGCCAAGATAATGTGATCAGTGAGGTTGCGGTGGTGCAGTCTTCGCTTTGATTTATGGGGAAACCCCGGACCCTCTCCCGGTGAGCCTGAATGCCTGCCACTGGCTGGGACTTCAAAATGGTAAAGAGCTCCCTGCGGTTTCACAGCCCTAGGTAAAGTGGAGCATCCACATTCCATCCATTCCTCCAGAGGAGGGAACTTGTCAAGCCTGCCTTACAGAGCATAGCTGTGGACACCCCTGAGAAGATTCCCACAGTCCAGGACCTTATCAGTCCAGAAACCTCTGCTAGGATTTCACCCCAGGAGTCCACCTCCACACCTGGGCCTCCTACCCAGTCTCCTTCCCTTCCATGGATCAGATGGAAACTCAGGGAACTTCAGAACCATGTTTCTCATAGTTACTCAAGCAAACAAGTACCTCCCACCCTGTTTCTCAATATTTCAGCTGTGTCAAACTTCCAGAAATTCGAAATCCAGAAAATAGCAATGCAGTCAGAATTGTGGCAAAAAGTCTGATTTCCTAGAACTCTTAAAGAACTCCTTGAGATTTTATAAATACAGCCACTGACTCACACTAGGATGGAAAGTAGATAGAATTTTAAATAATTTGGCAGCTAAGATCAATTTAATTTTTCCTTGAAAAAATATACAAACGGGCAAATGTTCCGATCAAGTCTATTTAAAATGCACAGATGAGCACATCCCAATGTTCCACTGACTGTGAAAAAATATAAAACTTTTTGAACAAATGCTATTCCTTAGTTCGATGACTTACATGGTTGCAATATTAAATAATTTTACATGAACAGAACAGGGTTTGGATACACAAAGATGGGTAATGTAAGTAGGTAACTTCGCTGTTCTTAACAATGACCCCAAAATGTTTGTAAAAGAATAAAGCTGTGAAATAATTATAGTTTCTGAATCTTTCACCAAATATGAAGAAATCCTGGCTGAAAGAACCACTTTGGTCTTGTGTTTTTTTCTTTTTCCTTGAAGATATATGTACCTGTCTTGGGTTTGCTAGTTATTAAAAATGAAGGGGAGCTGCATTATGGCCTGAAAAAGGAAATTAACGATATGTAATATAGAGCTCTTACTAAGTAACAAGTTCCAAGACTTGCAGACCCCTGTGCTTTCTCTCAGTCTCCACTGCTAGTTTAAGGGCCCAAGAAGGCTGAATTTCGAGCTGGAAGTGTTCCTAATAGGAACCATAGAGATAAATCATCTTTGAAAGATTTTGGTTTCTGCCTTTTAGATGTTCATGATGGCGATCAGGGTGTAACTGATAATCACCTCCTCGAATTATAAAATCAAGTTGGACAACTATTGAGTGAAGTAATAGCTGCATAGACTTGTTTCTTTCTAAGATAATACAAATTGTAGAACCTGACATAATCATAATCATCATTTTAAAGGAGCAGAAACACAAATCACAAGCCTGCCTTTCATAAATAAATGGTAGAAATTATTTTGTAATCTCCTTATGCATCATGTATTAATCAACAAACCAACAATCAAGAACATAGACTAATATTTTGCTCTCCTAATGGTGGAAGTTACAGAGCATGGTTCTATACGTAATTTTGTATTAAATGCTGTTTCTAAGAATATTATAGTTTCGTACAAAGTGATAAGAAATGAGCCTATGACATATACAACTTCAAGTTAGTTTGGATATCAAGTTCCAAAGCTTTAGTTGTCAAACCTCTGAAGGCAGTGAGAGGAGAGGAGAGGTGGTGAGCCTCCCAGTACAGAAACCAGAGAGCCAGCTACAAAGTAGGACCAAGGTGACGATCATTAGGAGAAATGTGGACCTCAAGGGAGCCCCAGCTTTTTACTGCTTCAAGCAACCATTATCTGGCGTCTGTGTCCACAGAGAGTGACTGCACCAGGAAGCGAACCAATCACTCCCGATTGCCGGACCAAAGGGTCTGGTTGTACTTAGAGTTGTATGAGATACTACTCCCTTCTTGAAATTCTCTCTCCTCCCTTGGATCTTTATGCTGTATCTTGGTTTATAGTTTCTTTGTTCCTCCTGGTCTCTTTTTCCCCTGTCAGACAGTGAAGTGTTACTGTTCTCTTGAGTTAGTTCCTCAGCCAACTTCTGTTCTTGAATTTTCTCTTGCTGAATATTCACATCCAGTCTCACAGCTCCAATTGGAGGTTTTCACTGGAATCCAGAGGCTGGTTACTGCTAAACAACAACCGCTAGTCCATCACTCCTGACCTCTTCTCACACGTCCTGTTTTCTGCCTTACATCTCCATGGTATCGCCTACCAGAGCTTCTTGTTCTACTTGTCCAGAATTTAATGCAACATTTTGTATGTACTGTTGTGTTTTCTATCTTATTTTTGGTTCCAACGAGCACCCTGCAATCCAGGCAGGAAAACCGGGAGATGACTTCTCCTTATTTAGTCATCTCCAAATAATGACCCAGACCTGCTGATTACATGTTTATACATATGTTCCCTTTTCCCAATCACTGTTGCCATTCCCCTGAAAATCATACATTCTTTTTCCTTGATCACTGCAGCAACCTTCTAGCCCCAAATTTCCCCTTCTCAAATATATCCTCCTCAGAGCTGCCGAAGTGGTAATATAAAACACAAATACAAACATATTTTACCTCTGCTTCAGCTCATCAAAAGCCTCCCATTAAGAAAGGGATACAGTTAAAGCTTTTTGGCACACCATCCAAAGCCTCTCCCTAATCTTACCTTTTCCTAGATCCCCAGCCTCATCCCTCCCCACTCCCCATTCTGCTCCCAATCCGTTTTCCTTCTTTGCAGATCCTATTTCCTTGCCCCTGCCTCCAGCCTTTTATCTTTCAGAAAGTTCCTACTTGTCTTTTAAGTTCAAGAAAGGTCTTACTTCCTCTTGGAAACTTCTGATCTATCCCCCACTTCCTTCCCAGCAGGGATTGATACTCTTAGCAATCAATAAAATTTACTATCTGTCACTTTATTAAAGTGAACATCTTCACTCTTTGACTTCCAGTTCATGCCTACCAAAATCTGACTTTTACTGGTCCATCCCACTGCAGCTAGTAGGAAAAGCCAATCAACAATTTTGAGACTTTGAAAATAGGGTCTCTGAGGCATCAGGCCGTGTTGGGGCCTTCACCGTATATTTGGAGCACATGTGAGCACCAGTTTAGTTTCTTCCTCATTATGTGTCTTAGCAAGTTGTTTGACCTCTCTCTGTCTTGCATTCTGTATCTATAAAATGGGTATAAAATGTCATCTATCTCAAAGTTTGTATGATGTGTAAACACATGGAAACTGCTTGGCACAACTTCTAGTCCATCATCATCATCATCATTACTGTTATTATGAAGGGTTGACGTACATAGTAAATGTGTCAGTATAGGTATGCAAGTTTTCCTGTAAGCAACAAATAAATCTTTTCTTGAACACTTGACCCTGATGGAGATAAAATGGATTTGTTTGAAAGCTAGATATAAATTTTTCACTTATTAAGTTAGGATTCCTTCTAAAGAATGGCAATATAATAGTTTTGGACTATAATACAATTATATAGATAAATATATTAGATGTTCCAAGTATCTTATTTAGGCACAAGGAAATCCTCCCATTTAAAAAATATATTTTCTTGCCCATCTTAAATAATTTTATTTTGAAGATAATATAATAACAACTCTGAAATAACATTTTTATACATAGTTTGTGGAAGTTTCTTGGCCTTTACACTGCATTCCTGATTCATAAAATTAAACCTGTATGTTGTTGTTCTTGCTAAGAAAAGTATTTTCTCCTGAATTTAAAAACAAAAACACTTACGTTGTCCTGGAAATACAAATCATTGAATGAATTGGGGTATTATATAATTATTTTGTTTTCATAGAAAATAAAAAACAGAAACAAGATCTTAATTACATAATGAAAGGGATATTTTAATCAAAAGCGTACTACCAAGTGTCAGTCTGTGGATAATTGTTAAACTGGAAAAGTTGTCTTTCTTTTCTTTTCCTAAATGAGTATTTCAACTAATAGAGGCAGAGTGCCAGCATATTATCCCTTTGTCACCTCAACTGGACCCATCTCCCGTAGGCTGATCCCTTTCCTTAAGATCTTTTCCTTAAGATCTTTTCCTTCCCATATTGTCCAGCAAGCATGTCTGATCAATGCTTACTCTCTCCATGACTTTTCTGCATTTTGACTAGATAATGTAAAATAACTTGAGTCAATATCTTAAACCTCAAAAGTAACATACAGATTTTATAGCACAGGTTTTTGAACACATAATGAAATGACATAATGGTATATTTCAATGGGTTGGGAAGGTCATGTATTGGAAAGGTGAGCTCTCTGGCATCTTAAATTTGAGTATATCTAGAGGTGACAATTCAACTCCCTCGTCCCCTCAAGATAACATTATTTCTGTTAACACAAAATGTTGTGTTATTCTTTATAATAAAAAAGGATTAAAATTCTTCCACATCTTACTAAAAAATCTTAAGTACTAATTTATGAGTAACTTCTAATTTTATAGAGAAATATTTCTAGAAACTATGGAATCAGATGGATGGCCACAACATAGAGAATTTGTACTGCTATTCCAACATGCTTCCGTCATTGCTAAGATGGTAGGGTGGTGAGAAGTGAAGTAATTTTGAAAGTAAGAGAATAATAAAGGAGTAAAATATTAGCCAATAATAAATAGTCATGATTGTCTTAAAAGTGCCTACTGGCCATACAAATACTGTTTTAAGATTAATTAACATTGTAAAAAAAAAAAAGGTTTTGGGGATTACTCACACTTTTTGTAATGAAAAAACTGTTATTTTCTCAAAAGCTTGGGATGGAACATGGCAGATGTTTACAAAAAATGAAGTCACCTTCCTGGAGAATGGTAGTACCAGGGATTTTCCCAGTTTTACAAGGAATCATGGCAAATCTCAAAGTGTGCAAAATCTATCATATAGACGTTTTATGTACACTGCAATGCCCCATTTACTTCTGAGACATCTGGGAATAGTATAATTATTTGTATGACCAAAATTGCAACTAATGAGAGTCTTCTATTTTAATAAAATACATTAAGAAAATGTAACTTTATCATATACCTACTTTTTAAGAATTTGTAAAATGGTTTCATAAGAGTTTGCCAATAATTAGATTAATAACTAAGATTTTAAAATTTGAAGGTATGTTCCACCTCAAAAGTAATGAGAGGAATTAATAATGAGCCTTTAAATCTCTATACTAATACATCTTATTTTGTTTTTAATCCTTTAATCATGCACTGACCTCTGTCCTTGAATATGTGTTTTGACTGTTAATGTGACAACCTATTTTAGTCCAGGAATTCTCAAATATATTTCATATAGCCAAATCTTGTCTTATAAGTACTCAAATGTTAAATGTTAGAAACTTTAATTTTTAGAAATTATAATTTCTAAAATTTCTAATTATTTAGAATTATTAGAAAACCATTCAGTCCTAAATCATTTCAAGGAATTTAGGATATCTAACACTAATATGGGAATAGAATATATGGGAGTCCCAGGAACTGGCCTCCAGTAGGGAAGGACTCTGGCTAGGGCGTGGTTTTTTTTGGGGGGGGGTGTGGCTAGGAGCCTCTGCTGGAGGCTTTTTAATAATAAGTTTTCTTGTTTAACAACAGAAAAATGTTCATGATATATCTTTAAGCTCTTTACTTAAGCAGGTTATTAAATAGTATTAATGAATGGTTCCAATTTTATTTATTTATTTTTTAAATTATTTTTTATTATATTATGCTAGTCACCATACAGTACATCCCCGGATTCCGATGTAAAGTTTGATGCTCCATTAGTTGCATATAACACCCAGTGTACCATGCAATACGTGCCCTCCTTACCACCCATCACCAGTCTATCCCATTCCCCCACTCCCCTCCCCTCTGAAGTCCTCAGTTTGTTTCTCATAGTCCATAGTCTCTCATGTTTCATTCCCCCTTCTGATTACCCCCCCTTTCCTTATCCCTTTCTTCCCCTACTGATCATCCTAGTTCTTATGTTCCATAGATGAGAGAAATCATATGATAATTGTCTTTCTCTGTTTGACTTATTTCACTTAGCATTATCTGCTCCAGTGCCGTCCATGTTGCAGCAAATGTTGAGAATTCGTTCTTTCTTATAGCTGAGTAATATTCCATTGTATATATGGACCACAGCTTCTTAATCCAGTCATCTGTTGAAAGGCATCTTGGCTCCTTCCACGATTTAGCTATTGTGAACAATGCTGCTATGAACATTGGGGTGCATATGGCCCTTCTCTTCACTACGTCTGTATCTTTGGGGTAAACACCCAGTAGTGCGATGGCTGGGTCATAGGGTAGCTCAATTTTTAACTTTTTAAGGGACCTCCACACTGTTTTCCAGAGTGGCTGTACCAACTTGCATTCCCACCAACAATGTAGGAGGGATCCCCTTTCTCCACATCCTCTCCAACAATTGTTGTTTCTTGCCTTGTCTATCTTTGCCATTCTAACTGGCGTAAGGTGGTATCTCAGTGTGGTTTTGATTTGAATTTCCCTGATGGCTAATGATTTTGAACATTTTTTCATGTGTCTGTTAGCCATTTGTATGTCTTCATTGGAAAAGTGTCTGTTCATATCTTCTGCCCATTTTTTGATTTGTTTATTTGTTTCTCATGTATTGAGTTTGAGAAGTTCTTTGTGGATCTTGGATACCAGTCCCTTATCTCTATTGTCCTTTGCAAATATATTCTCCCATTCCGTGGGCTGCCTCTTAGTTTTTTGACTGTTTCCTTGGCTGTGCAGAAGCTTTTTATCCTGATGAAGCCCCACATGTTCATTTTATCTTTTGTTTCTCTTGACTTTGGAGATGTGTCATGAAAAAGTTTGCTCTGGCCGATGTCGTAGAGGTTGTTGCCTATGTTCTTTAGAATTTTGATGGATTCCTGTCTCACATCAAGGTCTTTCATCCATTTGCAGTTCATTTTTGTGTATGGTGTGAGAGAGTGGTCAAGTTTCATTCTTTTGCATGTAGCTGTCCAATTTTTGGCTAGGGCGTGTTCTAACCAATTTTTTACTTGAGGGAGCCATAGTTTATGTTGATTACATTAGTCTCCTGTCCAGTATTGATGCTACACCCTATAACCCCTTGAGCGCCTCCAGTCCTTAACCCTACCATCTCTACACTGTCCCTCCTGGCCTACTTTTGTTTTGTTTTATCATTCTTATTTAGCCTAGTCAATCATTCTGATCATTCTGCATGCTCTTTCACTTGATTATCTTTCTTCATCATATTTCATCATATTTGCTTAAGAAGACACCTAACCCTGTGATACCCACCACTTTCTACATTTTGGCTAATAAATCTCAACACTTCCAGATGCTCAGGTCTGACTCAGCTGTTTACCTCATATCTCGTATTCATTTGATAAGCAAATCCCGTCAGTTCCACTTACAAAATATGTCTAGAATCCAAATCATTTCCCTGCACCTTCAGTACTGTGTCTCTGTGCCAAGTGAACTTCATCTTGTTCCTAAAATCTCCTAACAGCAATTTCAGGTTGACCACTCCTCCCTTTCATGCCCCCAGTCAATTCTCAATATAAAACCAGAGTAATCCTTTTAAAAATGTAATATAGATTATGTCTCCCCTCTGCTTCAAACACTACAGCTTCTTTTATTATTGGAGCAGAGCCTGCCCTTCCTGCCTCATCATCTGTCGGGTCCCATCTCCCATTCTGTATTCTCCTGTGTTCCTCTGCATGCGGCTGGCCTCCTCCTGGTCCTCAGGTCTCCTTGGCTGTTCCCAGATCAGCCTAGAAGTGCTCCCTGGTGCCTCAGGGCCTTTGAACTCATCCTCTTGGCCTAGAATGCTGTTTCCTTGGAGGTTAGGTTGGACTGAGGATAGAGAATGGCTTGTTTACTCACCTCCTTCAGGTCTTTCATTGTCTTTAATTATCACCTTCTCAGGAAATCAGTACTGACCACAGGATTTAAATTTTAACATCTCCATAACCTGCTACCCTTTCTTGATTTTTCCCCCTCTATCGCATTTACTATCTACCACAATGCAACCTGTTTATTTATTCTGTTTGTTGTCTTTTTCCCCTCAAAAAGCTCCATTAAGTCATTTGTCTATTTTATTCACGGTTGATTTTATTTTTAGTCACTAGAGCAGTGCTTGAATAGAGGTTTTGCTTAACATACACTTGTCACATAAATTATGACTTTTCTACAGTGATTAGGCTTCTTTTTTTTAAAACTTATTTTTTCAGGAAAAAAAAAACAATCAGTTTTTAACCATCATAATTAGTAAGTGTTTAGCCTCTGGAATCTGTGTTCAGTTTTTGGCTTCACTTATTATCAGCTGCATGACCATAGAGAAAATAACAATATCCACTTCACAGAGTGGTTGTAATACATTAATGGAGATCCAGCACGTAGAGTGTTTTCCAGAGTTCCTGGCCAGAGTAAACACTGGTTGTGGTTATCCAATACTTTTATTAAATTGGGTTAGGTGGGCAGGTAGGTGCAACTGTATGTCCTGCGTGCTTTATCTCATGAAATCTGCTTACCATTGTGTTAGATGTAAAGTGCTATTGCATCTGGGAACTCCAGAAAGATCTGGACTCCTCCAGACTTCCAGACTGAAGAAAGGTATGGGAGGGTTAGTGTTTTCTCTGGAGTTGTCTCCTGTCACGTGTATACTGGGGATATCTTAATTTATTCTGCAGTGACTCACACTCACCAGTATTTATTGGAAATGTAAATAAACCTATAAATTATGGTGAAAACAATTAGGGAACCATAAGAAAAATTTAAAAGAACAAGAAATCGTCTCTGACACCCAGGCCAATGCAGACACAACAATGAGTCCCACAGGGCATTCCAGGCTCTCAGGAGTCCCAAAAGCCCCCAGGGTTTGCCTTTTCCATCTGGGTGTGGGCCTGTGACTCACGCTGAATCACTACCACATAACCAGTCCAGCTGTTTCCATTTTCAGAGCTGGGAGTGCTTCCTTGGCCTCCAGGTTGTCAAAGGTAGTCATTTGCAGTGCTTTTAAAACTGTTGAAGTGACTTCTGCCTTAGAAAAGCAAAAAATAAATTCTGCCCTGTTTTTAGACTTATGAACCCACCTGGGAGCCCAGTCCTAAATTACAAAAAGGAAAAAGTTACTCCAGCTCTCCATTTAGAAACCTCTCTTGCACCGGGACTTTTTTGCTTTAACAGCACATTCTAACATGGGAGAAAAAGAAAAGAGAAACATCAAACGCTGTAAGAGTGGCAACTTCAAAAAAAGTCATTGGTCACAATTTAGGACTTTAGGGACAAAAGGAACCAGAATTCATCTAACAGAGTTGTAGAGGATTGTTAGTAAATATATTTACATGAAAATACATTTATTTTGGAAAAACATTTTATTACTGTTTGCGGAAGATTTTGTAAGTTAGTATGTGGTAAAGTATTTAAAGCTAAAAGTGCTAGAGATGAGTTAGATCAGCCTCTGGCTTATTTCCCAGAAAATATAATATTCTATAAAGGAAAGCAATCTAATCAGTTTCTTATGCTATTCATTCAGGTGTCTCATGTTTTACTGAAATTTAAACCAGATCTTCAAAGAGAAACCTACTTAAAATGTAAAGCAGTAAGACCAGATACCAGTAGATGAATGGTTTTTCTGTGTATGCATGAGAATTTTAGATGCATGAAATTTGTAACTTTCATAGAATTAGTAGAAATAAACTATAACACAATATTGATAGATTTATAAAATTAGTACATACTTATTAAGGGACAGGAGGCTCAATTTCACTCTAGATAACATAATCAGATAATCCTGTTCTGATTTAAAAGCTAAACCAGATTAAGGAAATGCTAATCACTGAGCAAGGCACAGACCCGTGCTTGGGTAGATGTTGAACGAATAAATGAAGAAAATCAGCTGTTAACCAAACTGAGAATGAGATAGGTAAAGAAGATTGAGAGGCGAGAAAAAAAAAAAAAAAAAAAAAAAAAAAAAAAAAAAAAAAAAAAGAAAAAGCCTGAAATGAATTGCACATGTAGTTAGGCCCATATTAAAGATAGTCAAATGATATACAATGGCATCCAGTTATTTTTGTTTCTATTAAATTTTTTTTCAACATCCAGGATTAATTTATTTTCCTTTTTCTCCCTTGGGAAGTCCAATGGGAGAAAACCACAAAACCCCAGAAGGCCTCCAGTTGGGGTAGGGCACGATGGCGCTGGACTAGGTGGGTGGTCATTCCTGCCCGACGTTGTGGCTGATATTGGTGTTCCCACCTTTGTACCTGACTTTGGCGCTGTTCTACCAGCTCTCGGTTCTGCTGCTTCATCTGAGAGGACTAACTGCTCGCCCTCCTGGATGAGACTGGCCAGGTCTCGTCAGCAAGGGGCTGGTGCCAGAGTCCCCAACGGGTTTGTGGCTTTCCGAAGTCATCTTGGACAGGAGCTGTTGAACTTGGAGATTGCCTGTGAGGTTTGGTGCCCTACTCAGGAAGCGCAGGTTGTGCAGCACGCCGAAGGAGTCCAAGCTACCGACACCTCCCGTGGGGTTCGGCACCTATCCCAGCTTCCTTCACCGTCTTTGGGATTTGGCTTGCACGTCAAATGCCGGGATCCAGCTTGGAGGCCCTGTCGCGGGAAGCCGCGGCCACGGTGTACTGGTCCGCCAAGGAAAGCGCTGCGAGCACCTGCCGTCTGCCTCACTGCGGGGCAGGTCTGTGCACGTGGTGGCCGGAGGTCCTGCCCCGCCCCAGTAGTGCCCGGTTCGCACAGGGCCGCAGCCCTGCTACAGAACTAGAGGAGTTGGTCCCGTTGAGCGCGATGGCTTTCCCGTAGAAGTGCACCCAGCTATCATCTGCTCATTTCTCCCTTCAGTTTTGAGGCGTTCAGCCTCAGCTCAGTCTTCCTCTGAAGGTGTTTTTCAGCTTCTGTGGCATCTCCTAGCCGGCTTCCGCGCTGCTTGAGATAATTCCAGAAGAGCCTGAGGGAGTGTGAAGTCACTGTCCTCCATCGTCACACGGAAAGCAATCTCAGGCACTGGGTTGGAATGCACAGGAGGTTCAGGAATGTATATTCTTGTGTTTTTGAAGTTATTTGTAAAAGATACATAGTTTAAGTAGCCGAGATGAGCTCATTGCTAAGAGAATTAAGGTAATGTGCCCTGGAAAACTGATTATTATTACTTATTTTGTGCCTTTGCTCTATAGCGTAGGTAGGTTCTTAAGATGGATTTTGTACCAGCAGGGTACATTTGCAGTGATTTTCACAGTGACTGAGGGACACCACCCGCATTTGGCAGCTGACAGCCAGGGATGATAACCATACGGCAGTATAAGAACTGTTTGGCACAAGGACAGATCTCTCATAACTTTGAAATATCTTGCTTATCATAGCTTTGCATTATAATTGAAATATTTATAATTATCTGAACCTAGAATCATTGTTTTTTTATATATAAACACGAAAGTATTCGGGGCATGTTTTTAATTCTACCAGATTTTCTAAGAGTACAACTGCAGTATAAATGGAAGTGTTAAATTTATGTGTTTATTTATTTGTATTTATTACCAAGGCTGTAATCCCAAAATACAGTGAGAATTCTACTATCCTTCTATTTAAGGTCTAGAGTAGAATTAGCCCTAATGACCTTTTTCCTGATGTTGTTCCTTAGAGCATCCTTCCCTATTAACAAGGGGTAAGGAATATTGACCTGAGTAAAAGAATATTTTTCACTAAGGTTTAGAGAAGAGCTGCTATAAACTGGCCACCCCAGGCATCCTTTCCCCTGGTGTTGCAAAATCTTACAAGGACAAAGGGACCTCCCAAGAAGAGGTAATCACAAGCTCATCCTCACCATACCAGCCTAAGGGAAAAGGAAGCAATTTAGAAAGAAAGGAGAATCCAAACAGAGCGCACTCCATACAGCAGAGCTTGTAACCCCTTAGTTCCTCCCTGGGAAAACTCTTCCAGCACAATGGCCTACTTTGTCCCTCTATCAATACCGAGAAAGAGAGGCTTAGCGCAACTCCTATGGTGTATAGCCAATACTTACAATAATTCACTAGAGCTATTTTAAACTATTTTAAAAATCACAGGCTGCCTTAACCTGTGGGCTATAACTTGATGACCTCTGTCTGTTCTCCAGCAAAATAATCTTCCATGAGGTGATTTATTTATTTATTTATTTTTAAATGTAGAAGTAATAGAAGATTTCAGAAGCAAAATGTAGCATTGCAAATAGAGTGGATCTGGTCTCAAACACCTGCAAATCATATTGAAGACAATAACAAAAGACAATAAAATAAGATAATCATGAAAGGAGAAGAAATGTCCTTTATTATGTATGTAATATATGCTTGTAGAATATATGCAAAATTATAAAGGAGAAATTTAGAATTATGGAAACAAATTCCTTCAGAGCAAAACACTGTTAAAGTCTGTTTAGCAAGATATTTTTGTATATGTACAAATGTGACTTTATGTACAACTTTATATTCTAATTTTCCCACCCAATTTTATTTCATAAACTTTGTATGTGTTATTAAATGGGCTTCCAAAAACATGATTTTAAATGGCAACCTAAAATTCTAACATAAGGCTGTGTCACATTTTATTAAATCTTGTTATCTTGATGGACCAGTGGAAAACGCAATAAGGATAAGTGAAAGTTCAGAGAATGAATAATGATTACTCAGTTTAGCACGTTAAACCTAAAAAAAGAGTGGCTGCAGGCGTACCTAATTATAGATTTGAAAGATGAATAAGGGCATCATTTGAAGAAGCACTTCAAGGGAGGGTGGGTACGTTTATATTTGAAGGGGAGACACCTAAGTATATTTTTTCATTGTAAAGTTAATGGATATTTAGAAAAGCATCTTAAAAAATAGCCATAAGGAGTTTGAAAAGTCTCACTTCTTCCACATATGCTCCTAAATTACAAAATAGAGGTTCTACACATCTAGACAAAGGAGAGTATGTTGATACCTACTGTCATCATAATTCAAGACAGGAAGGAGTTACTGAGCTGCTGCGAAGATGTTCCTTGTACATTGCCTGCATGAAAAAAACCAAAAATAAATAGTGTGAATAGGATGGTTCCTCCTGCTTGAAAGTAACAAAAGTCTTTATAGCAATGTTATGGCAGAGATGATATGTCAAATACAAAAGCACCAAAATGAATTTTGTAGTTGTGTTGGCCTCTTGCAAAAAATTGTACCATTTCCAATTCTGATTTTCCCTCACTTAGTGTTATGAGTAGAAAATATCACACCAACATTTCTTATTATTAAAATAGTAATGTATTGTCTTCTGATATAGAGATGAAAGAAAACAGAGTAGATCAGTGAAAATTTAATCATTTTTAAATTGTCTAAATTCCAAAAATATTGGAAGCTTTCTTTAAATTTCCTAAATTTGTTAAGAGACTGTGTGTGTTTGTGTGTGCATGTGTATGTGTATATCATTTGTCACTAAATGTAAAGCTATTCTTGGAATTTCTTCTGTGAGAATTGCCTTATGGAAACATATTTTAATAAAAGATCCATCAGTAGCTATGTAAAGCTAACACTCTACAGTGGTGTTCAAGGTACAATTATGAATACTTCTATAAAAGAATGTCATTTCATTTATAAGAACAGCAAATTTTTAGGTCAGATGTAACTTTAGTCACAGCTTGGTTAGAGTCTACCCACAGAACACAACAGCAAACTGCCCTAGCTTGAAAAGAGACAATCTTGAATAGAGACAGTCTCAAAAAAGTTATAAAAATAGCCAAAGTGAATATGACCAAACTATTTTTTTTGCATATATAGATCTTAAAATTACCTTTTTTATTATATCTTTTTTTTTCAAAAGATTACTGATAACTGATTGGAAGCCTTTTAAAATGGAAAGTGCCTCTCCAATGGTAAATTATTACAAAACAGCTGTTTAAAGAATAGGATGAATGGCAAACAGGAGGTGACTCATGTAATATGAAGTGGACATTTATAATTTCTCTTTAAGTACTATGTGCCTCTCTTGACTCAGGGTGCATTTCTATCTTGTATGTGCCTTATAGAATAAGGCAATAGAATATGGCAAAGGTGAAAGGATGTACATGTTGATATGTATTGATTGTGTGACTATGTTATATGAGATTGTACTGCCCATCTTGTTGGACTCTCTTTATCCCTTGCTCACTTTGACAAAGCTGGAGACTATGTTGAGAAATCCCACATGATGAGAATTTATGGGGGCCTTCTAGGACTGAGGACAGCCTTCAGGGACAACCTGTAAGAAACTGAAGTCCGTGTTCTACAATCACAAGATGCTGAATTCTCCCAACAACCTGAGTTAATTTGGAAGTGAATCCTTCCCTTATAGAGTCTAGGATGAGACCTCAGCTCTGGCAGAAACTAGGATTGCAGCCTTGTGAAACCCTAAGCAGAAGACCCAGTTAAGCCATGCCTGACTCTTCGCATAGAAACTATAAGATAATAAATGTGTCCTCAACTCTTAAGTTTGTGGTAATATTATTCTCAGCAATAGATAATATAGTTACGTAGAAAAAAACTTGATTGACGTGTCAAGATTTCTAAAGTTGTTGTGAAAAGAATATTAATTATTTTTTTAAATGTGCTCAAAGCATTCTTCTCCTGAGGATTAAATGTTTGTAAAGTAGGCAATTGAAAAGACGTGGGTCTTTAAACGACAGAAGGAAATGGTCATAGGGCATGTTAAATCTTGATGTAAGAGTTGCATGCCCTTGGTTTCTTTGTTTTGTTTTTGCTTGTTTTTTAATTATTTTATTTTATTATTATTATTATTTTTTAATGAGAGCTGAAAAATGGGTAGTGATTTAATGACATGGAGAGCATCGCTCACCTGTTTTGGTGAGGTGATTGGAGGGGTAGCCTGACTATAGGTAGCAATTTGAAAAGAGAGATGAAGAATAGAAAAAGAGAGTGAAGGGTATATTTAAAAATTGCCATAACAGGAAAGAGGATGATGAAGAGATACTACTGGGGATGTGGTTTTAGAATGAAGGTTGCTGTTATTTTTTTTTAAGGTGGAGAGAATTGAACACATTTAAACATTTACTTCGAGAGCAACTGAAAGAGAGAAGAAATATTGATAATGTAAACCTCATTAAAGGCTGAAGGAAAGAATCCAATGTACAGTTGGATATACTAACAGCGGGTGAAGGAAGGACATCATATCTGGCTTAACCAGACCAAAGAAAGAAAGAGTTCGAGGTAAGTTTCTAGCCTTTTCTGTGAAAAGGGCATCCAGATATCTGCTATGACTGAGGGGAAATGGGTTGGGGGGGGGTGTTGGTGTGGGGAGTGGGGTAGTTTACACATTTGAGAAGAAAATCTTTGCAAGAAAGTACTGAGACAAGAGGAACCATGAGTTTATCAGTAAAACTTCCTCAGATTGCTGGGGGGGGGCACAAAGAGCCCAACTGCATTAGTATCTGAATCTTTAACATCCTTCCTCCCTGCCATGACTTTCTGCAGCAATGCCTAGCTACCTTGGGTTTAGTCCTGGAGAAAACAGGTAATCAGGTTAATCCAAGGTTGAAGTTTTGCCAGATGGTTGAAGAATAAAAAGAGAGGTTAGGAGTTTAGTTTATTGGCAACAGTGTCATTGAAAAGGGGAAATCTTAGAATCAAAGCAGGATAAAGAGGGAAGTAAAGACAGAAGAAGGCTGATGAATGCGAAGAAAGTCAAAAGGTGAGTAATCTAAAAGTCTTGATGAGCTATATAGCAGGGGTTGTAGATTTCAACCCACAGTTGGTCTGGTCCTGTTTTTGTACAGCCTGAAGCTTTAAAAAAGTATTTTACATTGTTAAATGGTCGAAAAAATATCAAAGGTATATAATACTTTGAGACATGTAAAAATTGTAAGAAATTCAAGCTTCAGTGTCCATAAAAAAGTTTTATGTTTCAAATACAGCCATGCCCATTTGTTTACATATTGTCTACAGCTGTTTTTGCACTTTGATGGCAGAAGTAAGTGGTTGTGACAAAGAGTGCATGCATACAAAATCTGAAATACTTGTTGTCTGGTCCCTGAGATAGAAATAGAAGGATTAGAAGGATTAGAAATCAAAGAAGTGAGAAATTAAACTTGTGGCAGACGAGTTTTGCTCAGAGGTTGGCTGCAGAATTAACACTTTTCAAAACAGAGCAAATTTATAGTAAAAATGTCCAAATTGTAACCATGAGATTGAAACCTAAAAAGAAGCTCATTGTTGATGATTAGAAGGTCAAGGAATTGAAAGTGCTGTTGGGCAAATCTGTTATTTGTATACTGAAATCATCTAGAATTCATGATATAGGTGCCATAGTCTTTGATGAAAAATTGGAAGTAATTAAGAGGTGGTAGGCGGAGAGTGGTTAGTTCAAAAGGTTTAAGCTCCACAATTACAGAGCTTTTTAAAAGGAGAATGAGTACTTGCCTTTGAGAAGGATGGGTATTGAACATGATGCAGTCTGTGGCTCCTATCTCCCGTCTTGTAGACCAGAGTGGTGGGAAACCCACAGTATCCTGTTGTGGGGAGGAGAAGATGAACTTGGAAGCCCTGTTCTCAACAAAACAAGGTCTTGGTCACTGCTAAAAGGAACAAAAGTTTATTTTTAGGCAAAATTTTCATTATATCAGGAGTGTATATTAGTGCCAAAAATAATTTTAAGTGATCATCTGATTTATATTCAGCATACAGCATGATGATTTAAGATGTTTTTCTTCAAATTTCCTCTAGACTAGGTTTATCTTGAGTATATCCTAAAAAAAAAATTGTGAGTTCAAAAATGTATACCTAGTATTTTAATTATTGTTTCAACTGCTTTAGTAAGGTATAATTGACAATAAAACAGACATACTTAAGATGTGCACTTTGATAACTTTTGACACACGTACACATATACTCGTGAAACCATCACTATAAATCCAGATGGTGAATACATCCGTCATCCCTGAAAGTCTTCATGTTTAATCATCCATTTCCGCTAATAATAAAACTTTACCTAATTTTTAACTTGAAGTATCTGGTATATTTCCTTTCATTCATTTGTTCTTTTATTCTTCAGTAATGAGTAAATGAGTACATTGAGATGAATGCATTGAGATGAGTATATATGCTCAGGCTTTTAACAGTAATGCCCCATAAGCTAGAGTATACACATTATCAAAAACAAGTATCATTATCCCAACATGTGAGTAATAGATATTTTTTAATCACCTGATAAATAAAGAAACAAGTCCCTCAAATAAATGAAATTACTCTAAGGCACAGATTTTATAAAATATTTTGCTCTGCAAATTTAATTTTTCAGCCTAGTTTTCAAATTTTATACTCTTTTAAATTATGACCTTGTCCAAAATGTGTTAAAGAGTATTCCTATATTGATTGTAGGGTATTAGCTCTCTTTTATTCTGAGAGGCTAGATTGTCTTTCTTCAAAGGTCATTCATTTCATTAATGGGAGTGGAGAGGTATTGGATTGCCTACTACCTATATCTCTTCCACAATGCACAAAAGGCATCCCATATCCACAGAATGCCTCAGAATATATAGAACATTAGGAATGACACAGAGCCAAGTTATTTAGATCTTGAAAAATCAGTTATCCTTTTTATAATGTTAGTTCCAGAAGTACCTAATAAGAGATAGTTCTTATAGAACTACAGAAAAAAATATTTTAACCCATTGTTCAAATGGTAGCAATTAAAAAGAAATGTAATATATTTAGAGACCTTCATGCAGTTCTTTTCATACCCCCCAAAATTGAACTAGAACTTATTTAAATATTTTAACATGCTAATGTTAATACAAAAACAATAGAAAATTCTATAAATTTTTTGTATTAAAGTTTTGAATATAATTGTATCAGTTTCAAAATACTTATTCACTTAAGCACACTCATTGTATTTGTCTCCATTACAGATGCTAGAGAATAATACTCAGAAAGAGGTAATTAAGGGCACTCAGCTACATAGGATTAACACAGGATTCAAAATATGCCTTTTACCCTAAATATTCGTCTAATTTTTTTCCATGTAAAAACATCATATCACGATAGATATTTGTAGATGGTTGAAATACAAGAAATTAGGGTTTAACATTATGAATTATAATTATGTAGTGTTTGCTTTCTTAGTAATTACATGTTTTTAACTTTTTGACTTGTAATACAAGTGTAGAGTTATTTTGATGTATGACTTGGAGTTTTCAAGGAAGAGCTTTATAGGCAGAGGAAGTAGCAGGTGCAAAGGCTCTGAAATGAGAGCGTGCTTAGTCAGGCTGAGAACTATCAAAACAGTCAGTGTGGATCCCATGGGGTGAGAGAGAGGAATGATAGATATGGCAGAAGACATAGCAGGGGCTGGATCAAGAAGAACCTCATAGACCACTCTAAGGCGTTGACTTTTATTCTAATTGATATGGATTAGAAAGGGGTTGGTGGGAAGATACCTAGACATTTCCATTTCCTGAGATGGGGGTAGTAGGTTTACATATTGAGGGGCAAAGAACAAGTCAGAAACCGAAAGTTCTGCTTTAAACATGTTTATTAAACATCCAAGTGGACATATCTAGAAGGCAATTCAATATCCAAATCTGTTGAGGATAGTGAAGGGGTTGAGTTTTTTTATGTGAATTTGGGATCCTCAGTACACAGGTTTTATGAAAAGCCCTGGTCTTAGATGAGGTTAGTAGAGTGCGTACCAGTAAGGATTCAATGGAAGAAGTGGAACCTTTACGAGATATATGTGGATTTGTTACAGGGATTTAACTCCACACATTTGTGGAAGCTTGATAATAGGTAGGGCTGGGAGATATCTTCGTGCCCAGTGCTAGAATTTGAAGTGCGTGGGGGAGGCAGTTAGAAGAGAGGAAGAGTGTAAAGTGGGGGAGGGGAGGGGAATAACAAGCTGGAACCCACAGGTAAGAACTTGAATCCAGCAAAGACAGACTGAACTCAGTGTCAGCTCTTGTTGCTTCTGACCTTCATGATGTGGGTATCCAGGAGAAGTCAAGCCCCTTGGTTATGGAGAGTAACACATACACTTGACTTGGGAGACAAAAAACCTGAAGGAGTTTCCCTGGAAGGTGGAGTAGTTGCAATTGCAAATAAATGACTGTATGTGTGTTACAAAACAATTGCTGGGTTTTTTTTTACACCTTTCAAATCTCACAGGAGTTTCCTATTTGGCCCAGCCTAACTGGAAAGATATAAGAAAGGGAATTCTGGGGAAGGTAGCTCAGCTTAGCCATATCCACAAATTGCAAATCCACCACAGGAAGTGAGTACAGATAGAGAGGAGATGAGGGAGTAGTTCTGAATCCTGTGGGACTCAGAAATTTAGAGGTCAAGAATATGAGAGTTTCTAGGAAGTATCCTTAAATGCAGAGGGCATATCCTTCTTCGTTAATTCCTAATTATTTTTGGCTGTGAAGAGGATGTACTGGCTGGAGCTTGGACTCTGAGATGGGGGCCACCTATTGAGGATGGATAAGCAAGAAGATCGAAAGTGCTCAAGTTTGTTATTCATTAGTTAGTTAGTTCGTTGTACTGCCACACCAACCCTGGACGTATCCCTGGACTGTGTTTATAAGAGAAGTCAGATTTGTCATATTCAAATACTCTTGCTTTGGATTTTCTACTACCTGCAACAAAACCTAATTCTAATTTATAGAGTGGATTCAAGAGAAAATGAAAGGTGAACAAATAGAGTATAGATAACATTTTGAAAGAATTACCTATAAATTGGAACTCAGAAATGGGTCGCTAGCTGGAGGATAAGTGAGAGTAGGGAGAGATTTATTTTTATGTTGGGAAATGTTACTACATTTTTTATGAGCTTGGAGATTATCCAGTAGAGAGGAATTACTTAATCCTGTGGAAAAGAATTAAACTGATGCAAGGAATTAGGAACTGAATAATAGAAATAACAAAATTCTAGGAGAAACATTTAGCTTACTTGCTTGCTTATTCAGAATGGGGAAACTTATATTTGCATTGTTCTCTTATTATATAGATATTAATATCGTTGTAGTTAAAAATAGCATTCTGGGAATTTAAACAAATTAGCATAATTTTTAATCAAGTAATCAGGAAGAAATAGATGATATGTCATGGGTTTTTTTAAAGATTTTATTTATTTAGAGAGAGAGAGTGTGCGTGCTCAAGAGGGACGAAGAGTAGAGGGGGAGAGAGAGGAAGGGGGAAAGAACCCCAAGCTGGCTCCATTCCAAGCCTCCTGGAGCCCAACACAGGCACAGGACTCAATTTCATGACCTTGAGATCATGACCTGAGCCACAACCAAGAGTCAGACACTTAACCAACTGTGCCACCCTGGTGTCACAGATATGTCATGTTCTTAATACTGTAAAAATTACTTCGTTGAAAATAATTGGTAAAGCACGCTTTTTATTTTAAACCTTATATCACTCAGGGAATCTCTAATTCATTCTTCACCTTTATTTGTAACACACGTTGTTGTTTCTTGTATTTTAGTCCTGGATAAAGTTTTTCAGACTTATTGCAAGAATATGATGCACCAATTAGCTTTTCATGCTTAGCTATTAAAATTTCATTCAAAGTGTGCAGTTTTTATTAACATTTTGCTTCTATACCTTTCCTTACAATGTTAAGTGATCCATCTTCAGATCATTAAGCAGTTTATTAAAATTCTCCTACAGTTAACTTCAGGCATAATTAATTTTAGGCGTAGTTATATGCACATACACTGATTTATCCTTGGAAAAACATGCTAATTTCTTAGTTTTATCTAATACAATTAAAAATATTCTGGGGCACCTGGGTGGCACAGCGGTTGGGCGTCTGCCTTCGGCTCAGGGCGTGATCCCGGCGTGATGGGATCGAGCCCCACATCAGGCTCTTCCGCTATGAGCCTGCTTCTTCCTCTCCCACTCCCCCTGCTTGTGTTCCCGCTCTCGCTGGCTGTCTCTATCTCTATCGAATAAATAAATAAAATCTTTAAAAAAAATATTCTTTCTGTTTAGATCTCCGGGGAAAGACAGGTTTGTTTTGTTTGTCTGTTCGTTCGATTTGGTTAGCAAGTATGGTGAGGCTGAAGTTTAGAACAGTTGATACTTTCCATTAATATTTTTGCATAATTTATCACCTATTATTCATAGGATTATATAAAAAAAGATAGTTATATGCAATTTTATTATTATACCATAGTTATTGTAATAACTGTGCTTTAGGTATGAGATACAATAATCATAAAATCAGAGATGATTAAATTTAGTTCTACAAACTATCACATTTTCAACTGAATTTGCTAAAGTTTAATCAACATATTTCACAAGACGTATTTTCCTATTTATTATCTTTGTTTCTGACACATATGGTCATCTCTTCAAAATGCAAAATCTTTCCATAAGATTTTTTGAACAGAAATCTTAATGTTCTTAAATGTTCTCCAAGAACATTTAAATTATTTTCCCTTAACTGGCAAGACCCATTTTATAGGTCATGAAAGGTGGCTATGCTCAGAATATAAAGTGTGACATTATCATTGGATCAAGCACATTCTCTATTTTGTAACAGGAAACCAGTTGTGAGCAGAAGCAGGTTTGTAAAGTAGTTTCGTTTACATATGAAAACCTGTAGTTCCAGTCTTGGCCTCCACATGGTGCTAGTGTTATGTACTGGGAGCGACCAAGCCCAAACTACCTGGTAATGCAAAAATAACCATTCACACTGCCCATCAAAAATAATCACAGTAGTGAAACAACTGATTCAAATAAAAAGGCACCATATCCTGAAATTTTGCTTTATGCAAAATTTGGCTTGTGCACAATAATAATTATGCCAAGTCATTTGTGGAAATTATAGTGAAGCTAAATAAAAGACGACAGGAAGTAATGAGGTTAGAGATTCTTGTTTCATCTTTGGGATCTCTCACCAATGGGTTCAACATCACTTTTTCTTTTTATCTATGTATTGTTTTCTCTCTTCCATAGATGGCTATTTGGAATGGTGTTGAGGAAAGGCAATCCTTGGAAAAGAGACTTCATAGGATTTCTGCCAGGTTTTTTTTCTTTTGTCATTGTGATTCCTTTGAACTCTAAAATTCACTTTCATAGCCAAAATCTGATTTATTTTAAATATTTTGATTTTCTGTCAGGTTCTTCACAACTTTAAAGTTAGTGTTTTGTTTCCATTTATTTTAATGTGAAACAGGTATATTCATTGAGTTGATGGCAGCTTTATGTGATATATAAAATTTTATATCCATTTGCCAACTATATGACAATTGAAGATACTATAAAATATTATAAAATATTTGGCCTTTTCAGTTTCTTGCCAGCTGACTAATGGATAATTGCACTGGCTTTATCTAATTCCTTCCTTTACTTCTTTCATGATGGGAACAACTGTTTTTCTTCACTTTAGGCTTACACATAGGCCATTCAGTCAAGACAAAGTGAACAAAGAAAGAAATTATTCAAATAATTAACAGAAAGAAACTGATTTTGGATCTCTAAATATCTTAAGCCATATAGAGTGTATTTTACCACTTTTTTCACACATTTAAATACTTACTAAATAAATTACTCCATGCCTACTTGTTTGGTTCTGGCTCTAGCGGTGGTAGTTCAAAAACAATGCAGAGCACAGAGAAAATGAAAGAAGACTCAAGACTTGGATAAAGAAAATATTTTTAAAATGATATTGAATTATCAATTCAATTACAGTGAATTACTCTTCCTATGACTTTCCTCCCTCCTTCTTTCCCTTCCCTCCTTTTTTTTAAAAGTAAATAATCCAGAAACTGACCTTGAAAAAATTAAATCACTTCTCGCCTGGAAGACAAAAAATGTAAATGGTCTTAAATTCAAGAATGAGATTAAAGATGCCAGTGGAAGGATAACTTCTTTACTGTAGTTTATAGCACTTATTATTGGTCTCATACTGAGTCCATTTCTTAAGTGGACTGAGTATAAAGTGTTGTCTTTGGTTTAGCTACATTAGTGGTAATGTTATTTGAAAATGTTGGACTCTTTTGGACAAAATCATATAAACATCAGTAACTATTCATAAGTGATTTATTACCCTTAAATCCTTTCTTGGAAACATCGTTCTTCTCCTGTAACTGTTACTAGAAATATGTGTGTGTCTGTGTGTATGTGTGTGTATGCACATATATGTATATATATTTCGGCCAATAACTATTATTACCTGACAATTTAAAAAATACCCATTTGTTGCACAACTACTGTACTTTTCAATATAGAATAAAGATTATTAGAAAAAAGAACTATATGCTTAGTTCCCTCACAGGTTTATTCTTTAATAGTTTTGCCTCTTGTATTTAGCTCCAAGGTGTGCCTGATTACCGAGGTAAGAAAACAAAGCTGAGAGCCTACAAGGGCCAGATTAAGTCGACTAAACAAATCACGAAACCTGTGCAGCTGGACACTTAGCCTGAAGTGGGATGAACAGAGTACACTCTGCCATCTGCCACACCTCAGACAGAGGGTTTCCCACTGCCTTGAGTTTTATTTTAAAACTATACATAGCCCACTATTGAAATTTATTAAAGATAAGTTCCTGTTAGCATAGTAATTCAGAAGAGTCACTACGCAGTCTTATCTAAATAATACTTTCCGAGAAGACAAATGTAATGGTTGGAGCACAGGCGCTAGAGTCAGGGTTTAAAATGGTGGTTCTGTCACTCTACCAGTGTTTCACCTCAGGCAAGTCACTTGGCATCTGTGTCCCAGATTCTTTGTATGTGTAAAGACAATAAAAACGGTTTCTGTTGCATGGGGCTATTGTCTGAGTTAAATTGGATTATATATGAATGTGTCTTACGAGGTGCCTAGCACATATGGAATACAACAAATTAACCTTATTATTAAATTATATTACATTATATTATATAGTTATTTTTATCCCATTAGTGGAATCAGTTTGAGCTACAGTGCTAGATGTTGCAGATACGAGTCACACATTACTAACAATTCACCATCGGCGCCACCAATAACTCACAAATATACATTCCAGCAGACATAAGCCAATAAATTACAATATGTAATGGAAGTTTCTATTACATTTTTTATAGCAAGTGATTGGAACTCTGCCTTTTTTAGGAATTCTCTATAACTCATAAAGAAGAGTATAGGGAAGCCTCTCAGGACCTACAAATTAAAGTATTTTCAAGTTAATGACACACACAATAATTTTATTTTGCCATAACGGGAGCATGGGAAACATCACTACACTTTGATTAAAATCAGTTAAAACTGATACTTGACTCGCTATGCCTCTCCTGCTTTTCTTCATTGTCAAGGACCTAAAGCAAAATTAGGAAAAACATAGTGTAAGTCAGAAATGAAGAATTCAAAATTTTATAAAATACAATTTTTGCTCAAATTTTGAGGTTTTTCTTTTTGTTTTGTTTGTTTGTTTGTTTGTTTTTTTAAGAATAGCTGGTCAGCATAGAAAAAATGAAAAGCCACTCTATTGAATTGTTAGCTCTCTAAATGATGACATAAGAATGGCATCAACTAAACCTCTTTCAGCAAGTGACTGGAATGGATACAGGATGGTTCTTACTGATGGGATGCCATTCTTTGGACTACTCTTCATAACATAAAAAGTTAGATATAGTTGTCAACTTTTTCTTATCTACTTGAATCACAGAATGTGGGAAACAGCCAGTCCAGACTGCTGGAAGTCTCACAGCGTCTGCAGTATAAGGCCTCTGCACTGACCCACCAGTACACGCATCAGCAATCTTGGCCTGTAAAGCCCAGTAGTAATGATGGCAGCAGCTGCAGCGGTGGCAGGTCGAATTGGTGGGACATTTGAGACGCTCCAGATAGCAGGGTTAGCAAGAGTCGAAGGAGGATTAAGGAATCTGAAATGCCATGACCATCGGAGAGAAAGTTTATCTTTAGTTCCTAAAAGGATCGTCATCATCTTTGCTGTTGTGATACTTTGATGTATTAATGGTTTTAATCATAATTGTTCTTAAGATGTAGTACTATCTGTTCACCTATCAATACTGCTTATGACATCATTTTTGGTTACAGCATTCAGTTGGAAAAATGAAGGGCATATCCCATTTTATTCTAAAAGTGACATAGAGATTCTCTGTATCTCTGAGCCCTCGGTATCCACATCTCTTGCTGGCTTATTAGTAAGTTCCGCTGAGGTAAGTCTTAGGGACAGATAGGAAGGAATGCGGTATCAGTGACTTACTGATATATGTGTTTGTCCCAGAGGGTGTTTTCCCAAGCACAGTAGGTAAAGTGTGTGCCTGTAGTTAGGAGAGGCTATGACATGCTGTGGTAACAAATCAAGTAGTTCCTGTTCAGGTAAAGTCTACTGTGGGTCTAGGTAAGCTGTCAGGCCAGGTGTCCCCAGGGTGGTGATTCAGTAATCTAAGATGCTTCAGTCTTACATCTTCACTATTTCAGTGTAACGTCGCCTCCTTTTCTGCAAGAACAAAACAAGGCAGAAGAATTGCGTGGGAGCATTTCACTGCCTCAGCCCAGATGTGACACATTTATTTGGTGGTCAGAATTTGTCAGATGGCTTCATGTAACTGCCAAGGGGCTAGGAAATACGGTCTCTCATATATTTCTTTCCTTCCCATCTTCTTGGGTAGGAAGGAAAGAAAGAATGGATATTCTTGAGAGCATTCATAAGTGCTGCGTCCCATAGTACGTGAGATAATTTTAAGTCATGCAGAGATAAACTTTTACAATTTTTGTTGGATTTCACATGTTTAAAAGTATCAGTAGTACATCAAGCCTATGAGGTAATAGTTTCATTTTATATAAATTTAAGTTAAATTTTAATTGTAAACACTGTGCTATTAATGATAAAAGTGGTGAGAGTAGTGAACAGATGTCTAATGTTTTCACAACACTGACCTAAAGGATCCACTGTAAAACTCAAATTGTAGTACGTACAACTTTAGGCAAGCTGGGAATATCAGGCGGGGCATAGGAATGTGTTCTTTTAGCAAATACCCTGTGTGATTCAGGAGCAGATTGTCTGGGACCACATACTGGGAAGGATTATTTCAGAGGCCAGTTGCTCTTCTGCTATTAAGTGGAGAATCAATGACAGAATCCACCACGGGGGAGCCTGGAAATCCTGATAAGTACTCTGTAACCCCACCCCATTTTCCCCCTCACTACCATGGTGTGACCCTAGCAACAAAGGGTTAAGATTTTGGAATGAAACATTTGACCTGGCAGGCAATACCTTCAGAATTGCCATTTCCCAGGACGCCTGGGTGGCTCAGTTGGTTAAGCATCTGACTCTTTGTTCTGGCTCAGGTCACAATNTATGACAATTGAAGATACTATAAAATATTATAAAATATTTGGCCTTTTCAGTTTCTTGCCAGCTGACTAATGGATAATTGCACTGGCTTTATCTAATTCCTTCCTTTACTTCTTTCATGATGGGAACAACTGTTTTTCTTCACTTTAGGCTTACACATAGGCCATTCAGTCAAGACAAAGTGAACAAAGAAAGAAATTATTCAAATAATTAACAGAAAGAAACTGATTTTGGATCTCTAAATATCTTAAGCCATATAGAGTGTATTTTACCACTTTTTTCACACATTTAAATACTTACTAAATAAATTACTCCATGCCTACTTGTTTGGTTCTGGCTCTAGCGGTGGTAGTTCAAAAACAATGCAGAGCACAGAGAAAATGAAAGAAGACTCAAGACTTGGATAAAGAAAATATTTTTAAAATGATATTGAATTATCAATTCAATTACAGTGAATTACTCTTCCTATGACTTTCCTCCCTCCTTCTTTCCCTTCCCTCCTTTTTTTTAAAAGTAAATAATCCAGAAACTGACCTTGAAAAAATTAAATCACTTCTCGCCTGGAAGACAAAAAATGTAAATGGTCTTAAATTCAAGAATGAGATTAAAGATGCCAGTGGAAGGATAACTTCTTTACTGTAGTTTATAGCACTTATTATTGGTCTCATACTGAGTCCATTTCTTAAGTGGACTGAGTATAAAGTGTTGTCTTTGGTTTAGCTACATTAGTGGTAATGTTATTTGAAAATGTTGGACTCTTTTGGACAAAATCATATAAACATCAGTAACTATTCATAAGTGATTTATTACCCTTAAATCCTTTCTTGGAAACATCGTTCTTCTCCTGTAACTGTTACTAGAAATATGTGTGTGTCTGTGTGTATGTGTGTGTATGCACATATATGTATATATATTTCGGCCAATAACTATTATTACCTGACAATTTAAAAAATACCCATTTGTTGCACAACTACTGTACTTTTCAATATAGAATAAAGATTATTAGAAAAAAGAACTATATGCTTAGTTCCCTCACAGGTTTATTCTTTAATAGTTTTGCCTCTTGTATTTAGCTCCAAGGTGTGCCTGATTACCGAGGTAAGAAAACAAAGCTGAGAGCCTACAAGGGCCAGATTAAGTCGACTAAACAAATCACGAAACCTGTGCAGCTGGACACTTAGCCTGAAGTGGGATGAACAGAGTACACTCTGCCATCTGCCACACCTCAGACAGAGGGTTTCCCACTGCCTTGAGTTTTATTTTAAAACTATACATAGCCCACTATTGAAATTTATTAAAGATAAGTTCCTGTTAGCATAGTAATTCAGAAGAGTCACTACGCAGTCTTATCTAAATAATACTTTCCGAGAAGACAAATGTAATGGTTGGAGCACAGGCGCTAGAGTCAGGGTTTAAAATGGTGGTTCTGTCACTCTACCAGTGTTTCACCTCAGGCAAGTCACTTGGCATCTGTGTCCCAGATTCTTTGTATGTGTAAAGACAATAAAAACGGTTTCTGTTGCATGGGGCTATTGTCTGAGTTAAATTGGATTATATATGAATGTGTCTTACGAGGTGCCTAGCACATATGGAATACAACAAATTAACCTTATTATTAAATTATATTACATTATATTATATAGTTATTTTTATCCCATTAGTGGAATCAGTTTGAGCTACAGTGCTAGATGTTGCAGATACGAGTCACACATTACTAACAATTCACCATCGGCGCCACCAATAACTCACAAATATACATTCCAGCAGACATAAGCCAATAAATTACAATATGTAATGGAAGTTTCTATTACATTTTTTATAGCAAGTGATTGGAACTCTGCCTTTTTTAGGAATTCTCTATAACTCATAAAGAAGAGTATAGGGAAGCCTCTCAGGACCTACAAATTAAAGTATTTTCAAGTTAATGACACACACAATAATTTTATTTTGCCATAACGGGAGCATGGGAAACATCACTACACTTTGATTAAAATCAGTTAAAACTGATACTTGACTCGCTATGCCTCTCCTGCTTTTCTTCATTGTCAAGGACCTAAAGCAAAATTAGGAAAAACATAGTGTAAGTCAGAAATGAAGAATTCAAAATTTTATAAAATACAATTTTTGCTCAAATTTTGAGGTTTTTCTTTTTGTTTTGTTTGTTTGTTTGTTTGTTTTTTTAAGAATAGCTGGTCAGCATAGAAAAAATGAAAAGCCACTCTATTGAATTGTTAGCTCTCTAAATGATGACATAAGAATGGCATCAACTAAACCTCTTTCAGCAAGTGACTGGAATGGATACAGGATGGTTCTTACTGATGGGATGCCATTCTTTGGACTACTCTTCATAACATAAAAAGTTAGATATAGTTGTCAACTTTTTCTTATCTACTTGAATCACAGAATGTGGGAAACAGCCAGTCCAGACTGCTGGAAGTCTCACAGCGTCTGCAGTATAAGGCCTCTGCACTGACCCACCAGTACACGCATCAGCAATCTTGGCCTGTAAAGCCCAGTAGTAATGATGGCAGCAGCTGCAGCGGTGGCAGGTCGAATTGGTGGGACATTTGAGACGCTCCAGATAGCAGGGTTAGCAAGAGTCGAAGGAGGATTAAGGAATCTGAAATGCCATGACCATCGGAGAGAAAGTTTATCTTTAGTTCCTAAAAGGATCGTCATCATCTTTGCTGTTGTGATACTTTGATGTATTAATGGTTTTAATCATAATTGTTCTTAAGATGTAGTACTATCTGTTCACCTATCAATACTGCTTATGACATCATTTTTGGTTACAGCATTCAGTTGGAAAAATGAAGGGCATATCCCATTTTATTCTAAAAGTGACATAGAGATTCTCTGTATCTCTGAGCCCTCGGTATCCACATCTCTTGCTGGCTTATTAGTAAGTTCCGCTGAGGTAAGTCTTAGGGACAGATAGGAAGGAATGCGGTATCAGTGACTTACTGATATATGTGTTTGTCCCAGAGGGTGTTTTCCCAAGCACAGTAGGTAAAGTGTGTGCCTGTAGTTAGGAGAGGCTATGACATGCTGTGGTAACAAATCAAGTAGTTCCTGTTCAGGTAAAGTCTACTGTGGGTCTAGGTAAGCTGTCAGGCCAGGTGTCCCCAGGGTGGTGATTCAGTAATCTAAGATGCTTCAGTCTTACATCTTCACTATTTCAGTGTAACGTCGCCTCCTTTTCTGCAAGAACAAAACAAGGCAGAAGAATTGCGTGGGAGCATTTCACTGCCTCAGCCCAGATGTGACACATTTATTTGGTGGTCAGAATTTGTCAGATGGCTTCATGTAACTGCCAAGGGGCTAGGAAATACGGTCTCTCATATATTTCTTTCCTTCCCATCTTCTTGGGTAGGAAGGAAAGAAAGAATGGATATTCTTGAGAGCATTCATAAGTGCTGCGTCCCATAGTACGTGAGATAATTTTAAGTCATGCAGAGATAAACTTTTACAATTTTTGTTGGATTTCACATGTTTAAAAGTATCAGTAGTACATCAAGCCTATGAGGTAATAGTTTCATTTTATATAAATTTAAGTTAAATTTTAATTGTAAACACTGTGCTATTAATGATAAAAGTGGTGAGAGTAGTGAACAGATGTCTAATGTTTTCACAACACTGACCTAAAGGATCCACTGTAAAACTCAAATTGTAGTACGTACAACTTTAGGCAAGCTGGGAATATCAGGCGGGGCATAGGAATGTGTTCTTTTAGCAAATACCCTGTGTGATTCAGGAGCAGATTGTCTGGGACCACATACTGGGAAGGATTATTTCAGAGGCCAGTTGCTCTTCTGCTATTAAGTGGAGAATCAATGACAGAATCCACCACGGGGGAGCCTGGAAATCCTGATAAGTACTCTGTAACCCCACCCCATTTTCCCCCTCACTACCATGGTGTGACCCTAGCAACAAAGGGTTAAGATTTTGGAATGAAACATTTGACCTGGCAGGCAATACCTTCAGAATTGCCATTTCCCAGGACGCCTGGGTGGCTCAGTTGGTTAAGCATCTGACTCTTTGTTCTGACTCTTTGTTCTGGCTCATGGGTGGTGAGATCCAGCCCTGTGTTGGGCTTGTAGATCAGTGGGGAGTCTGCTGGAAGATTCTCTCCCTCTGCCTATCCCCCCACTAATGTGCTCTCTCTCTCTCTCAAATAAAGAAATCTTTTAAAAAATTGCCATTTCCCTTCTTATCTAGTTTTCCATGTTGTCTACTGCTGTTCAAACTGGCAGTTTAGCTCCTCTCAAATCAAATATAATAATACCAATAGATACTGTTGCTAGTCCCAAAGCTCTTCAGGACACTGAAGCTATTCATTCAACATTGGTGGCAGGTCAGTTTTTGTTAACTTTTTTTTTCTATTTCCATGTTTCCCAAGGGTACCTAGAAATCTCTCCCATGAAGGGTAACGTGTCATAATGTCCTAATTTGTCTATAATGTTCTTGGTTTGTATGTGGTTATTAATAGGAGACTCTTCTACTCTTAAAACATGTCTTGTTCGGATGATAAATTATATGGTGACCCTGCTCCTGAGGGTTCTTCTTGTTTTATGATGCTAATGACTGATTTGGTCTCAGAGACTCTTCATTCCATCGATAGTGGCTAAAACCACACGGGGCAGCTGTGGCTCTGGTTAGTTCTGGATGTTTAGTATTTTTAATAATTTTGGTTTTTTTTTCTTTTGGCATCATCTTTAGATCATAGACCAGAGAGGAAAGTAGCAGGACATATGGAAGAATTAAAGGGAATAAGCAAAGGCATTGATGACTGAAGGATAAGCCAAGACACATTTTGAGAAACCCAAAGCAGCTCATCATTCTGGCATGTTCTGCAGCGTGCCCTAACCGAAGCTGAAGGATAACACATGACACTGAAGATGAATCTCGGTATGTAGCTTGTACGTTGGTAACTGACATCCATAACATTTATTGTCTCATTGACATTAATGGTATGAGTTTTGTATCCTAATGAAATGGTTATAATGTCTTACATGGCCTCCGGTCCATAACAGAGTTAGAACAGGCAATGCACAATCTTAAGTGGAATTGGCAGTTGTATGAGCCTAGCTGTATATTTGTAATAAAAGTTATATGCCCTACATTTACGCTTCCTGGAACCTACCACTAGATAACACATATAAAAGCTGCTATTTACTTTCTAGTTACTTCAGTTCTGGGAGAGAGCAAAGGAGGATTCCAAAGGTACATTATCTCACACTTAGAGCAACCTTTAGGTCTGTAGCTCATCAGACTGGCTTTTAAAATATGCAAGCGCCTACAGAGACCACCCCAGGTTAAAAGTCTCTAAATACTTCATGTTGCTCTACTGTTAAATAATGTTTAGAGTTTGTTATCTTTTGTCGACCTTGGAAATCTAATTATTTATAATATCCAGTGACATTTACATTTTACTAAAATATACTCTGCTTATAATAGAACATATCATGCTTAGGAAAATGGGTAGATAATGCCTGGCTCTACATTTGCTTATATATAATGCAAAATATCAGGGTAACCTGTGTTATCTTTTTGTTATAATCATACAATTTTAAACACATAATTCTCAAGAAGTGCCCTTAACAGTACCATTTAAAAACAATAAGAAACGTTATATCTGAAATCACTGGTTTACTGTTTAACTCTTGACTATCAAATCACTTACCTATTCAAGTTTATTGGTATCTTAAAATAGTGACATTCATTTCCATGCCAACAGCTACAGAGTGTTTGGTTTAGTTTTTGAGATTGATTGAAAGTAGATTGTAAAGTTGACCTGTTGTGTTAAGCTTATTTACACACACACGGTGTCTTGGAAAATAAACTCTGAAAGTGCATAGCAGGAGAATTTCACATCCTGAGTCTTCTAATACCTGCTTTCCTGGGATCCGTCAGATAGAGAACCTCAACTTTTCCACAGGTACCCTACCTAGGAGAAAATTACTTCAGAATGTATTCTTAAACTTGGGCTGAAATTATGACTTGCTTTAAAAAAAGAGAGAGAGAGAAGGATTTGCTTTAAATTGAAGAATTTGCCTAGGTAAAAAAAAATTTTAGTATTAACACATTCATGAAACATTCACAGGTGACTTTTTTTTTCAGGCTCTTGAAACATACTTTCCTTCAGAGAGTTGAAAATAACATTTATAAGATGAAATCAATAAAAAAACCCTTTATGTGGGAAAAACCCCACAATTTCAGTGGAAACTGAAAAACATCAATTTGGGTGCTGGATGGTGGCAAATAGATTATTTAAAATGAATTTGCATTTATTCAAGGGTTAATCCTGGCGAGTGAGCATTTAAAAGCCCTTCCTGATGCTCCATCCTCTTCTGTTGTATATACTTCAATAATCAGCCTATTATATAGATCATTCTCCCTCCTGATCCCCCTTCCCCATCAAAGCATGGACTTGTCTCTCCTGCGCTGAGTGACGTGGGGCCAGTAATACTGGGAGGGTGGGTGGGAGCAGGGCACGTGGACCAGAAACACTTCCTAGAAACAGCTCAACCCTGCCTGAACTTTCCCTGTAAACACAGCTCGCTGACAGAACGGCATCCCTGCTGGGTGGATCCTGCAACTCCTAGAGGGAATGGCACTTCTTGTTTTTAATTAGCAAGGTGAAAGGTGAATTAAAACTAGCTGTTTGGCAAGTCAGTGCAAGAGACTGACTTCGGAGAGGCTTCAGGGAGCCAGAAGAGAAGAGCTCCACCGGGAAAGCAGTGCATGTGCTCCGGGGATTTTTTCTGAATGAAGCGCTTGCAGAAGTGACTTTAAAAAAATACAGTTTCCTCCTAGTCTCCCCGCGTAGTTGCTGAAGAGAGCTCTGGACAGGACATGGCTCTGAAGACTCACTCCTTGGAATGTCCTCTTGCTCCCGGCTTATAAACAACTGACCTCAGGGAAGAAAGGTTTTCCGTATCCAAATACAGCCTGACAAATGGCACTTTGGGACTGTGCTTTCTGATGACAACACATTCGATTGCTGACAAAGCCTCTCACGCGCTGCCCCTGGAAGGGAGTCCTAAGTAAAACTCAGACCCGCCTTAAAGTGAGGATCGAGGTGTGCCTGGTGAGCACGGCAGCATGGCATCGGCTGCGAACCTTGTCACCTGGCTCCTGTGGGGTAACTTACTGGAGCTGTGGATAGGAGGGCACACGGCTGATACCACTCACCCCCGCTTACGTCTGTCACATAAAGGTAGGTCACCTTTTTAGATCCTTTTGTTGAAAAAAAAAAGAAATTAAAGTCCTTTAACACAGATCTTTGATCTTCACACACCCTTAAAATGCAGCTGAAAAAATTACTGCAAAACTGACCTAAGATTCTAAGTACCTCTTATTAGCATGTCAGTACTTACCACACCTGAAAATAGTGCAAAATCGCATGCCAACTTAGAGATGTCATTTTTGTCTTGTAAATATTAGGTTGTATTAATGAGAAGTTCACTCTCTAGCAGACATAACAGAAGAGGGCAGGAAGCAGGTTGTAAATAGCCTTGAGGGGCTGAATCCACCAAGTTAGCAGTAGGTATTTGAGTACTGATTTATGCATTTTGGGAAGCAAGGAAGTGGGAGAGGGGCTTTAGAAATAGATGTGCAGTTGATTTGGTTTTGAGACGTCCATAATGGGGATGAGAGGAGGGGGAAAGAAGCAAAATGCTTTCTTACCCAGGATAACAGAGTCATCACCATGTAATTAAAATGACTAACGAGTGGTATAAATGAGCTTTTTAGTCGAACTGATTATTAGAATTTCTTTTATGTCTGGTGAAAAAATATTCAGTTTATTAGCAATCCTTATAAACTGATTTATATTGATTAAAGTGTTAAGATACTATTCACTAACATCTATTCTTTTAATGTAAATTCATATTGCTTCCCTGAAGATCTGTCAGAAAGTGCTTAAATATTTTATTCTGCAGCTATGTCTTGGAAAGCAGCATTTGGTCATAAATAAATTATCAAAAGATAGCTTTTGCACCAGGACCAGTAAAAGCCAGTCATGAATAGGTTTGGTGATTCCTCCTATAAACAAACAAACAAACAAAACCCACTTGTCGAGAGAAAGTGACTGCTGACCTAAAAGTAATTTGGAATACATTTTTCAGAAAGAGGTATTTATTATCACTAATCATTGAGACAGGTAACAGTTGCAATAACAAGAATTCCATAAGAACCATTTTTCAATTGTGTGTGAGCTTTAAAATTGGCCCCATTATGTAGAAAGAACAGAAACCTGTATTTTTAAAGCATAGATGTAATATTTACCAGAGGGAGAAACAAAACAGGAAGCATCAATTGTATATGGCGTGATTGATCTTTTTTTGTTTTTAGTGGACAATCATCAGTTGATTTTGACTATAGAAATTTCTCATTTTTAGAACAGTTAAAGATCTATGAATACTTTCTTCATTTAAATAGATTGCCTGTAGCAATCTACAGTAGATAATGTAAGTTTAAGAGACACAGTGACACTAAATTTGTAAAGAATTGAAAATAGAGTACCTAGCATTAGCACCGATTATTTGAATTGGAAAGATGTATAATGGTATGTATCAAAATGTATATTTCTAAGAAGTTTTGTCAAATATATAAAAATGCAAAAATTTGGTGCGATGAATTATGGACAAAGAAAGATGTCAGAAAAAGAACATAATAAATGGATTGTTTTTCTTATGTAGACAAGAGGATAAGCTGCCAGTTTTGGCAAGCTACCATTCTACTACACCTGGTATTAGCCTTTTATACCTCCTTATTAGGGTACTTGTTTTCAGTAGTTCAATATTAGGGTATTTTCAAAGATATCTCCTTTTAGTGTTCCATTAGCTTGTAATTTGGTCAGAGCATACCAAAACTCTCTCATGCATCTAGATGCTATACATAATACTGTTATCAGACTTATCTTCATTACATCCCTCTTTTTTTTTTTCATTGCACCTCTCTTAATCAAAGGAATAACTGTAATTGATTTTATAGGTTGTGTTACATAATGTGGGAATAGAACTGCTAGTATCTATGTGTGCACTGGACTGAAAACTACCACCAAATTTCCCTTTAGTTTTTCTTAACCTTTTCATTTAATGGCACTGGGTGAAATGCTCACTGCTGTGCTTTTATACAAAGACAGTCTATAGTTACCTGAAAATAGAACGTTCTCGCTTGTACAATTTAGCTAGCTAGCAAAATCAGCTGAGCGATCACATCAGAGATGTACCTGAAGCGCAGATGCCTCCTCAGCGAAAGCACAGGACTGCCAGAGCGGGCATGCGCAGCCCCCTCAGTCCACGAAAAGCTGCCCCCACTTACTCTGTATCCTCTGGAATTCAGTGGACATTTTAGGGGTATCCAAAAACTACGGGGGTGGGATTTCAGAGTATAATCTTTTGCTATCTTCAGTGATACCAGACATGGTCACATTTTAGTAATGGGTCAGTTAGTTGATTGATATTATGCATGAGTACATGGTCCTTCAAAATAAGGAGCACTGGTTATAAATAATGTAACACCTCTGGACTGCTGCCCAACCCTCAGCAGATAAATCCAGTAGGGCTCCCTGGAGGTGGTCTCCCCCATTATCAGGATATCAGGCACTTGAGACCACAAGTCCAGAGTCTTTTCCCAAAAAGGAGGCAAAAGTTTCAGTGTTATATACAAGCTTGGAGCTAAATTATATGAAAATTCCCATGACATGTCTTTTTGCTCTCTCCTCCATCCTTCTCTGTCTCTGGAAGTGGCATGTTCTAAAAATAGGAGGAGAGACAGGTAGAGCTAAAAGGGGGGGAAAAAAGGCAGAGGAGGGAAGACAAGGTAGAAAGTTGGTATCAGAAACAGAGTATTTTCTTGCTTATTTCCCACTGCCCTCCACCTGCAGTGGGATAATACTGAATTCCTCCCTCTTACTGAATATCCACTCCATTTCAATGTTAATCAAAGATGCTGAGAACAAGCCTAGTGGATAAAGCTATGAGATATTTACTCTTGTTGAGGCAATGAATATCCTTTCAATGTATTTTATAGGTATAAGATAAATTGGGCTAACAAAAATATAGCAAGGTGCTGTCCTGCTTTGCAGGACTTTTCAGTCAAGATTTGAGTTGACATTAACAGTATCAGGCAAATATTTAAGGGTTTAAGCATGGTTAAGAATTACAGCCAGCTTTATAGCCAGTACCCTAAAGAGGATATCACTGGTGTGATTAATTCAAATTTATAATATTCTACCCAAGGATTCCCTTGAAAAATAGCTTTGATCCTCATGACAGAAGTGAAGGAGAGAGAGAAGAAAGGGAGTAGAGTCCTACTAGATTCAGCCACTTCTGTCTGTTGATGTCTGTTCTCTCCTTATCTCTCACCATCCTGCATTAATGAGGTTAGAGGGAAGGCAAAAATAACCCTCTTGATAATGGAGCTCAAAGAAGAAAAAACAAATGAGCCAAGCCCCGTGTCAAAGAAGAAATCCCAATGTACATGGAAAATCCCAGAAATTCAATCAAGGGAGTTTGGCAGATGGGGTAGGTAATCAAAGACCCAGTAAAGAATGACAATCACAGAAGCCAAGGAGAGTGGCTGTGTAATCAGAGGATGTCTTGTGAAGAGATAGCAAAGTAAAGGCATGAATATGGCAGAAGATCACTCCTAAAATATGTTGACATTATGAATATAGATTTGAGCATTGAATATATATCTATACATATGAAATTGGGATAAAGAGTATTAATTAGTCTATCTATATTTAGCTATAACCACTTAAGAACAGATTTGTCATAGTTCAGAGATTTCAGGATGTACAGCCAGAGGTCTCTACTTCAGCTCTAGTCCTTCAGCTTATACTAATGATAATTGTCTGTGCCTCAGTTTCCTTAATTTGAAAATAGGGATAGTAATGGTGCTTTCCCTGTGTATCTTCCCGGGTTTTTGAGAGAATCAAATGAAATAACAAAGCTGTGAAAGTACTTTATAACCTAAAAGTTATGTTATTAATGTTTCCTGTAGAGTGATATATATTAAAAAGGTTAGAAGGAAACTTGTCCTAAAGAGAAAAATCTTTAGGAATGGCATGCGTTTGGATATCAATAAATGCTAGGATAATGTTAATATAAAAGACAGAAGAAGTTGGTCTTATTTAGCTTAAAATGTATGATTTATCCTGATAGGTGGCATTCACTCCAAATTCCATCTTCTAGACCTTTGGATTTTAGTTACAATAATTTAGAAGATGATTGGATCATCTGTGTATTTTTCCAAGATTTATGGTCAATAGTTTTGCTTTAATAGTATGTGTAGTGTATCAATTAATCATACATATTCATTTTATACCACAACCTTCAGATTTTTTTCCCCAAATTATATGGAAGAAAATTGAGATAGAATTCTAGAAGAGCACAATAAAAGCTGAAGGTTTTAAGTGATCATCCTGGAAGCTGTGGTATTCATTTCATACCCAGAGCAAATTAAAAAAAGGGGCAGTGACCAAGCCAGTTTTTCTTGACCCAGCTCATAGCTCAGCCAGTAACTAGGTATTATCAGTAGTGACATTAGTCACACATCTTTCTGTGATTAATAAATAAAAACTGGTCGTAAGGCATGATTCATGAAGAAAGTAGTTAAATAAGACACAGGAGGAAATGCAAATCTTCATGCCAGATGTCCATCAGGGATAATCAGTTAGAATTAAGTGGTGGATTTATTAAGAAATAGTTTATATTAAATTAAAAACACTGGGTAAGATGAAAGGAATTGCAGTATGTTTTGTTGAGTGTAGTTTACGCAGAATATACTGTCTGTAGAGGAAGTCTGTGTAAGGAGTTTAGATGATCTGTTCTTTGTACTTTTATATTTGTTATGGACAAATATTGCCCAAGTGTCACGGAAATGCATTGGATATACTGAAGTCCCTGAGTGAATATGAATTATTTAGTCCTTATCTGGATTTTGGGTGTTACAGTGTGAAAACTGTTGTCCTTTAACATAGTGATAGGGTGATGGGAGGTCAGAGCTAGCAAAAACAGTAAATGGAATTTATAAATGAACTGGGCCAATTTTAGACTGCAAGGATAATTTAGTTGCATAAAACCATTTCTTAAAAGTCTTATGAGGAGAGTGTCCTGTCCATAAGGTAGGAACAATACTGTAATACTTGTTCTTGACTATTAAATATATGCAGTAGTCATGTTGTCACAGTGGAATATTCTTTCAAAAATTTGTTGCCCTATAGTTACTTTGCCGACTATGTCAGATTTGTCAGGTAGCCTGAGGTGATTTCATAGAGGGGGTCTCTCTGAGATGAGATCAACTTGGTGGCCTCAGTTCTATGACCACATAATAACGAACCAAACATCAAATTGGTCACTGCTAGTGGAAATTACTGCTATCATTCTGCAGAGTCAGTTTTATTTCTTCAAAGATATCTACTGGAATCATCATTGGGAGTTCTTAGCGGGAGAGCATGTGAAGATTTACTCCTCTATCTTTGTGTGTAAAACTCTTCTGTGGTTTAGTAGAGGAATTTAGTCTGCAGGAACCCAGAAATTGCACTTTGCATGCATGCATGCCCCTTTATCCATGGTCACCGCAGAGTAAAGTAGTCTTGTAAGGTCAGTCTCAGAGAATTGAAAACAAAACAAAAATGAAATCATACCATTAAAACATTTTCCAAAAGGTACAGAGTGAAGATTTAGATTATTTTCTTAGTTTCAATACGCAGGGCTAAATGTTGGTCATTGTCTTTTAGCACAACATCTGACACTTTGGAATATTATATAAATTCTACAAAAGATGATGGTTATTTTAATAGTGATTTTCTCGCAGCATGGTTTTAAATAACATTTGAAGCATAAGAGAAGCTATCAATGTCATTAGTTATTTCTTGGACTTAGGCAAGAATTATTCTTTGTACTCATAAGGATGACAATGGTAAGACGGAATATTGTATAGGCTAGATCTTCTGCACTATGAATGAAAAGGATGCATGAATGCCACATTTGAATCCAGTGTTTTAGTCTCTGAAGAATGTGCTGATTTCAAGAACAGAGATGTCTGTGGAATTGATGACTTGACTTCATATGTATGGCCCTGGTGATGGCCAAGGCAACTGGTTAACTCAAGAAGTGTTCAGCCTCCATTAGTACTAATGCCTGGTTCAGGGTATTCTCACTATATGGCCCTATCGCCCTGGTAATCTTCCCTCTACAAGTGTGGAAAAGGAAAAGAGAAATCCATGACTTGCCTGATTTCTGGGGCTTAGAAATGTATTCTACTTCTATTCCTGGTAACTGAACTCTCAGCCATTATTGCTCTCTGTTCAAGGACTTAGCTCATGGCTTTGGCACAGTACGCATAGAAGAATAGCATAGGCCCAGGAATTACAAAACACTCTCACATTCTATTTTCATTGGCCAAGAAACTCTAGGCTTTGGATGAGGCATACTGAATACGAATCTTGCTTCTGGCTATATAATCCTAAGGTCCTTATCTTCTCTGATTATGAATTTTCTCATCTCTAAAATGGGGTAATATGTAACTTGCAGTACGCTGGAAGAATTACATGAGACAATGCAAATTAATGTGGCAAATAATTTAGCGTAGGAAGCTTTTCAGAGGTTATTCAATCAATCAGAAGTTTAGAGAGAACTAGTCTACCCTGGTTCCTTTTTTGTAGTTCTAAAAGCCATCATGAGTTAATTATTAACTTATAACTTAAAATAAAGGAGGAGCCTTAATCAGTATAGTTTTTTTTTTACTTGAAAGCAGAGATTTACTTTCATGAAATCCAGCTATTACTTGAGTAGATGACTAGAAGGAAGAAGGAATATTGGGTTCTCTCATGTTTGTAAGTCACTGTAGAATTATTATTTTTTTGATAGTGTAAGGAATTAAATTATCCTTAATTGTAAGATTGGAACTTAAAGAAAGAAGAAAGTTGGAACATTATCTGATGGCACCTTGAAGATAGCTGACCAAAGCCACAAAGTAGACCAAAGTTACTGAGAAAGGTTACTGTAGACCCAGCTTTGTAAAACACATAGAACTAGTATTACTAAGACCAGACCACACTGTCAAAAGTTAAACAAATCAGTGTCTTAGAAGCAGCTATCAGCCTAGCATATAGTGCTTGTGTTGAAAGCAAAAGAAAGCTTTCTCTTCTACCTTCCCGCAGAGAAACAGGTAGGATAGCTGGTGTGGGGTGCAATTCTCACCTCTTAGTAGGTGTTCAGTAATGCTCATTGACTGGCTATATAAATGAAACAAAATGATTTAGGCCCCTGTTTTTAAAAGGAGAGTCTGATGGGGGAGTGGGGTGAGGAGTACCAAGGAAACTAAGGAATCCGGAAGAACTATTTATGACTTCTTTGGTAAGACATGCATTAGGAGAGAGGCTAGGGCGTTTTCTCTCGATTGCTCTCCATTCCTCTCCAAACCGCATGATAGTGGAGCGACTAGAGCCTCCGGACATCCTCCAGACCTGTTAGCCATATTTGCGCATTTATAATCAAGGTTCTTCTTGTTTTGTGTTTTTCTTTAGTCTACCTTTTGCTGCATTTGTCTTTCCTGCATGATCACCACAGCCCTCTCATTTTTTTCTCTTATCACTTCATTCTTTGATTACCCCACTGTGTTGCTGTCACCACCACATCCCCTCCTCATTTCCTCCTCCTCTGCTCTTTTTCCAGAGAGATATTTTTATTTCTCCCCCATCTTAGGCCAAAAGTGGAATGAAAACATGTTTGTAGTGAATGGTGTATATATATTGGGCCTCAGTTTATCTTCAGTATTCATTTCATTTTTGTTGTCTAATTCAATGAATAGAAAGACAGGACCTTTGAATTAAAAATCAAAGTTTAATTGTACTCATTTGCCATTCAAAACTTGTCAAAATTCATGACTTAGGAAATAATGAAATATGAAACTTTAGTATTTGTTTTCTAGCCACCTGGGCAACTTGTCCTCTTTGTCTAGCCTGTGTTTCTAGTGGGCAGCTGATGCCACCAGGCCCCTTGTGACTCTTGTGGCTGTGAGGATTGGAGTGGGAAGGAATTAGGGTACCCAACAGGAGTGGATGTGCCTGCCCTCCACTCTCTTGCTCAACTTGGGTTAAGTGTAAGTTAGCATATTCTTTATGTAAGCCTATCTCTTTCTAGTCCATTTTGGTTCCTTTTCTCTGAGTTTTAAGTTTTAATTCATTGAAACCAGAATAAAAAGAGGCTTTTATTCACAGGGTAGAACAGAGGAGCAGCATCCCAAAGGATCAGTCTCAGTGGTGGTGTTAAGTAGCCGGACTAACTCCAGAACTGGAAAAGAACAGCAGCAAAGAAAATGGGAGTAAAACGGGGAAAATAGAGGTCAGCTAGGGACACTGATCTTTTCCTTTCTGAACCATTCCCTCCCAGGAAATGATGGGCAATGAGGAGGGCTTTAAATTCAAAGCTCAAGATGCACTGGGGAACTGAAGCCAAAGAGGAGCTGTGCTGACAGCATGGCATATAGCTCTCCATGCCTCCTGATGGCTTTTTTCCTAACCCTGAGTCCAAGAGTTTATTATGGACCGTGTGATTTCTGAGATCCTTTCCAATTCTAAAATTGTAGGACTCTGTTCCTTCTCTTACGAGACCTCCCAGTGTGTATAATTTCTCCAAAATACTTTTAAAAATTGTGATTAGGAAACAGTATGTTCTAGTGGAAAGAGTAAGTATGGACGCACAATTTTAAAATCCTGGGTTTGAATCTGTAGTGCGTATATCCTGTTTGTTCCTTTATTATTCTTGCTAAATCATTGACTTTTCTCACAAGTGTAAAGGGACTAATGAATATTGTCAATCTCATATGATTATTGTAGAAAACTTAAACGTATCATGGAAATGGATATTGTGTTGTAATGGCTTATAATATTCCCTAGTTTATGTACTTGTCTTTAAACATTCTAAGATTTTTGAGAGCAAGGAGTATTTATTTTATTTTTTTCTCTTCTCCTCTCTTCTCTTCTCTTCTCTTCTCTTCTCTTCTCTTCTCTTCTCTTCTCTTCTCTTCTCTTCTCTTCTCTTCTCCTCTCCTCTTCTCTTCTCTTCTCTTCTCTCTCTTCTCCTCTCTTCTCTTCTCTCTCTCTCTTCTCTTCTTGGTAAGACTCTTATGAATAGAATAAAATGACTTGATCATTCCTAAAGCCAGTAATTAAAGGCTGGGTGTTTAGTTCTAGTGAGTAAAAACAAAACCAACCTTTTACTGTTGTTGTTGGCTTCTGTGTTATGGCCAAAAATGACAAAATTATAAAGGCTTATGTAATTTTTTTAAGAGGTAGAGCCACTGCTAAAAAATTCACCTGACGGAAGGCTTAGTTGAATTTCATTGCAGAGGAGATGAAGTTACTGGAGATTTTCTTTTGTTCCTTTTCCGAACTGGGGTCCCCGAGGGAACAAGCGCTGGGGTGCTATGCAAAGTGTCAGAGACTGGCAACATTAGTCTCCCCAGGGAGCTCCTGCATCAATAATTCTGGTGCTTTGGAAGCTGTGTTTTAACAAGCCCCACAGGTGACTGGGTGCACACTCCACCGGAGCAGGAGAAACTCTCGGTGGGCGAAGTGTGATCGTGCTTCAAGGGAGCCTTGCTTTCACTTTACCTTTTTTGTTTCTTCCCCCCTTTAGGTCTACCACCTAGGTTAAGGGGGTCATTTGTTCAGATTTCCAAATCACACCCTTGGTCTTGATAAATATACTTAAATTCATGAGTATTATACCATTCTCTACCTATTTTTTTAGTAGATGATATAGGTAACAATTTAACATATACATTATATCTGTTGTGAATGATCATTGATGATATAAATTGTGATGCATCAAGGTATCATAGAGTTCAGACGAGAAAACATTGAATATTGGTGAATTGTGGAAAAGCATTTTGTAAGATTCCAGAACTCCATCTCTCAGGGGAACGTTTTCTTGGACTAATGAAATGAGGTCCACTTCTTTTTTTGTTTGTTTGTTTTTGTTATATATCCTGATCTTTCCCGTCAGGGATTCAGAAGCTTCTGTATCTTTTTAAGAAATATTTATTCAGGGGCGCCTGGGTGGCACAGCGGCTGAGCGTCTGCCTTCGGCTCAGGGCGTGATCCCGGCGTTATGGGATCGAGTCCCACATCAGGCTCCTCCGCTATGAGCCTGCTTCTTCCTCTCCCACTCCCCCTGCTTGTGTTCCCTCTCTCGCTGGCTGTCTCTATCTCTGTCAAATAAATAAATTAAAAAAAAAAGAAATATTTATTCAGCCATTCACTTATTCCGTGACTACTCTGTTGAGCTTCTTCCAAGCTTTAGATATTGACTGTCATGCTAGGGATTTAAGAATAAAAAACACAGTTTTGTAAATGTGATTCATTTTCTGGATGGGACCCCGGAACCATAATAGTTAAAAACATAAGGAAATATGAATAAAGTGTGAGTTTCAGTTAGTAATAATGGGTCAGTATTGGTTTATTAATTGTGGCAAGTGTACCCATACTGTGTAAGCTCTTAATAGGGGGCAAAGGGGGTAGGTATATGGAAACTCTGCATTATCTTTACAACTTTTCTGTAAATCTAAAACTATTCTAAAATAAGTTTATTAACACACACACATACATAGCACCTCTACTCAAACACTATTCCTGAGAAGCTTAAGGCTTAGTTTTAAGACAAGACAAGTCATGATGGAGCAGGATTTTTTCAATACAGAAAGTTAACACAAAGAACTTACGGAAGCATGGGGTTGGGAAGAAGAACCAGAGCACAGTTTTGGAGATGAGTAGGGTAAGAAGCGAGGAGCAAATCATCCATGTCTAATCCTGTCTTGCCACCGTTCCTGCCTCCTTCCCACCACCATCCCACTGCATATAATGTGCTGTGTCCTCCTAGAAAGACAGTTACCCTTGGATATCTAAGTTACTGTGTTCTACTATGTTCATAGCTTTCCCACACACAGTAGTATCACAAATGTTCTGTGTTCGTGCTCAATTAAATTGCCCCCATTTCTATATGACTTTAAGCAATTCTTTTTTTACATGAGTAATATGATTAATGTAAACTCACAGATAAATTTTGAAGACAAATTTATTTTATTGTTTGAATCCTTAGAATCTGATGTACCTTGGGTACTTAATATATTACATTGATTGCATTTAATGTATAGAATTTAATTGTTATGTTTATTCACATTAATGTCACCAATCTAAATTCTTTTGTTGGATGCCACATCTAAATAGGTTCCTAATATAGGTGGCACGAAATGAGATGGTAGGGCTTGGGGAGCATTCCCAAGTCAGGAAAATGGATGAGAATACTCTTCTGCCCCTGCTCCAAAATGTTAGACCTTACTTTGGCTTCAGGTCTTCTATTCCTAAAGTTTTGAAGAAAAATCTGGAACTGCTTTAAAATTATTCAGGAAATGTCTGTATATTATTGGAAGGCACAGTTTAAGGCTTTGGCAGAGGGTGGTTTGAATTCATCTGGGCCATTACATGATCGATGTCACATTTCAAGCATCTTTTCTTCCCATTTGCTTCCGTCGTGATCTTCAGTGTCCACTGTAGCATCCCATTCATTTCTAGAATGATGAACTATGAAGAGACAAAGAGTTAATGCATGAAATCAGGAACAAAGCAGAAAACAAAGGCAAGACTATAAAAGAGTAATAACTTACTCAACACCTTTGTTTCTGAAGAATATTCTAAATGAACAAAAGCAAGAATATTTTTTATCACTTTATCCCTGTGCAAAGGTTGGTTTATGAATAATTTGACTATATTGCCTTTGTCTTGTGGATTTATTATTTTAAAAGCATGGCTGTAGGCAATAATATAGTGAGATGAATAAACAATGTGTACAAGTTTTATAATTATAGTTAGCTTATGCAAGGTATTTTCAATTTATTTTCCAACCCAAGTTAATTGAGAAAGAACCAATAAAAAATTTACCTTATTAATATTTTATCTAACAAAAATTGACAATATATTCAGAAATCATTGTATCCTTGAGGTTTTTTTTTTTTTAGCACCATACTAAAAACTCAAATATAATACACCTAACATGAAAGAAGAAATTAATGGATAGAAACAGAAAGGTTAAAAGTGAAGTTAACTCAGGAGAAAGCACACATTTGTCACTGTCCCTTTCTCTTATAAGGAGTAAATAAATATGGAAACAGGAAGCACCTGATTATTTTATTTTTAGAAACTAAAGTTGTCAAAATAAATATATAGAAAATAGGATCATTTTGATCATTTTCAGTGAGGCAAAAATAACACATTTTTAAAAGAAAATGTGGAAAGTAATGGAACATAAAAATGGTTTCTTTTGAAATAGCTCTATCATTAGTGATGAAACTGGTAGGGCTTATTTTTCCTTATGAAAAGGAAAAAGAAAATTCAAGTTCAACATTATCACAATGCATGAATGTTACACATATTTCTGGTCAGATGAATGATAATCTGACAGATACTTTATAATTGCTTAGAACGGGTACTAGAATATTGAGCTTGCTGACAGTTTAAGGGTCTGCTTAAACTTGAGTTAACCATATGGTGTATTCTTAGAATAGCCATACCACCCATGTTTAAAATTTAAATTAAACAGAAAAAAAATATTTTTTCAAAGTCAAATGTTATCATTTTAGTTGATGTATTCAGTTAGCCATATAACTGCACCATCTTATTAATAAGGGAACACAAAATATTTCCTTTTAATTGTCTAGAGTGAAGAAAGATAAGAGAGAAGCTAGGATTACGAAATGCTAGAATGGATATTATGAGCCACCAAAAAATATCAATTACTATATTGTTATAATTATGAGAAGTTAGTATTTTTAAACTTCAACACATTAATATGCTTTGATTTTTTAGTAATCCTCCAATGCAGAATCCCCTTGTAATATTTACATAGCCACAGGAAGAAAAAAAATATTACAGTTTAGTCAATTACACTTATAATTAAAAGAATGTAATTATATCTTTGTCATTATATTTCTGAGAAATAAGATAAAAGTTACGTACTGGGCACTGCTTTTGACAGATTTTTTTGCCAAATGTTTTTTACTTGCTCCAAAATGTGTATGCCCAAACTGAAGTGTGATGTATTTTAAGATTGTAGGAGAATTTTTCATATCTGGAGAACAAAAAAGAGAAGTCTCTAAGACTTAAATCAGTAAAATTAGGCAAGAATAAAAATAAAAGATTAGGAAATTAAAAACAATAAGAAAGGCTACATGCAAATAAAGCAGTAGAAACACTTTAGTAGCCTTTTATAATACTAGGATCTTGTGGAATACAGTTACGTCTTGGAATATATAATTATGTTTACTAGGCATATGCATGCCTATAAGTGAATATGTAATAATAGGAACATATTCCTTCAGGTCAGAATGCCGTTTGTCCCATTAGTCTGCTAATATATACCCACTGCATAGTTAGAACAGATCTTGATATTGCTTTACTTCTGAATGTCCAAAAATACTGGTAATATGAGGAAATGTATACAAAATCGATCACTGGTAAGTTTTGCTGTCTTGGAATAAAACTCTTGCCTGCAAAGGCGCTGCTGGAGGGAGTACTGCCCTTGTAGAAGCTTGTGGAATACTGCAATTTTGTTGCCTCCAGCTCTGGGGCATTTCACTTCGAAGGTTCCCCAGCCAGACTCCAAGTTTCCATTCACACTGCTAGCCACGGCAATTTCCCTTTGTCTTCACTGACTATTTTTTTCCTCTTAACAAATAGGCCCAGCTGCTCCTGCAGCCGGTTGCCCACACTCCCCCATGCTGCTCTTGCTGAGGATGGCAGCCAGAGCAAAGAATAACAGCTGGGATTGGCTTACTTTGGCATCTAAATAATTTTGGGTGGGTCCATTCCTAACTTTATTATTTCATTTAATTTGTATAATCTTTCCTTCTGCTGAACTTTAAAAAAAAAAAAAAACCAGGTAAATGATATTTTTCCGAAATGCTGTCTTCATCTGGCTGTGACTCTTATACCTGGCTTCTTGGGACAGATTCGTTAATTGTACACACTGTTATTTTTTCCACTTTGAAGCACCATTTGGAAAACAAACGTTGCAGAAACAAATTTATTAATGTGATACTGGACACATTACTTACCCTTTCTCTGACTCAAATAGATGGAAAATAAATTGCCCCTCTGCCACTGATTGTGATAAGGATTAAATTAAAGAACATTTGAATTCATTTAGAAGAGTGCCTGATGCATTGTAAATGCTAAGTAAGCCTTGGATAAAAGGAAAGTCAAAGGAGAGAGGGGGAGGGAAGGAGCAGTGGAGAGTACTGGAAAGCAAGAGTGGAGCAAGGGAGAGAAGAGTAAAAATGGAGAGATGGGGTGAGGAGGAGAAAGAAGAGAGGGAGGGAGGGAGGAAATATCTGCCGAAACATGGAAAACCAGGAAGTAAGCTTGTGCGGTTAAGACCAATGTTGAACACATAGAATTTTTTTTTTTAAGATTTATTTATTTATTTGAGAGAGAGAGAGTGTGTGTACGCATGAAATAGTGGGGAGGGGCAGAGGGAGAGAATTTTAAGCAGACTCGTCTCTGAGCACAGAGCCTGATGCGGGGCGCGATCTCATGACTCTGAGATCATGACCAAGAGTCGGATGCTCAACTGACTGAGCCACCCAGGTGCCCCTCACATAGGATTTCATATATCTTATTCCAACCAAAATAAAAATCAACACTTAGAAAAAGACTGAAGTTTAAAAAAGCTAGTGGAATTTTACCCAAAATAGAGAATTTTCCCAAAGGTAGGAATTTTAGTGATTTAATCACATGCGCGGCATCCAGACAGGGAGTCAGACATGTTATCATTTTGAATTTGTACACTCTCGTGGAAAGGTAATTCACTACCTGATAATTCCTTAAATACATTCCATTTTTTAGACTTTTATTTTAAGGAATCTCAGCATCCAAGATGGGGCTTGAACTCACGAGATCGAGGATCTCATGCTCTACCGACTGAGCCAGCTAGGCAGTGCGAGTCCATTACATTTTTGAGTGTTCTAAGGAGGAGAAAGTACTTGCATACCTGATCCTGAATCTGACTTACTATATCTTCTACTTGTTAGTTGTAGTTTTTTCCTCTAATGCCATAAGGTTGTACGTCACGTCAGACGTCCACATGCTTAAAATTGAGTCATCATGCCCTTTTGTGGCAGTGGGTGAGCATTTCTCTTGCCATGGTTATCCTTTTTTTTTTTTTTTTTTTTTAAGATTTTATTTATTTATGTGACAGAGAGAGCCAGCGAGAGAGGGAACACAAGCAGGGGGAGTGGGAGAGGAAGAAGCAGGCTCCCAGCAGAGGAGCCCGATGTTGGACTCGTTCCCGGAACGCCGGGATCACACCCTGAGCGGAAGGCAGACGCCCAACGACTGCGCCACCCAGGCGCCCCTCTTGCCATGGTTATCCTGACCATGCTGTCAGGGTTCCCATCATGCTCCTCCTTGTTACTCGCCCCATAAATGGAGCACCACAATCAATACTCAAGAGATGCCTGCCTTGTCCTCAGAATAGTGGTGCTGGGAACTGGTTACTTTTATTTATTAAAGCCACCTGAGTTGACAGCAGCTTATTTGGCAAATATGCCGACCTATTGGTTTATGTTGAGATTGCTGTCAAGTCTTTCATATAGACTCTAAGCCAGAGCGTTCCTTTATTTCACATGTGTGGTTTATTTGTTGAAGTGAAGGAAAACCCTCTCCTGCTCTCTCGAAATGTAGAACGTGAATCATAAGCATAGTAACAGCGTGTGGTGTCCTGGAAAAGGACGTGAGCTCCAGAGTGAGACATTCCTAAATTCAAAGATTGTTTCTGCTATTGTGTTTCACTTTTGTTAACATCAGTTTTCACATTTATTATCTTTAGGAAACTAGCTAGTTAGAAATGTTAGAACTTATATTCATGATAGCAATTCTTTTAAAGTTTTTTATTTTTTTTAATAAAATACACATTGTATGGGCTTTCTCTAGAACGTCAGGATTTGGAAGAAGTTTACAACACATTTGAGACAACTTTTAAATAAGCATATGTAGAATACATACTTTGGCTTTCAGGGAAGATGTAGACCAATAAATGTCATTGCTGTTAATTTATATAATTACAGTAAATGAAAGGTTAATTTGAAATTCTTTAATATGAAGAAATAAAGCGCAACCTTTCTTTACAGAGAAAATAAACAGGAGACTTTTTAAATGTCTTAACAATTTTTATTTAAAAAGAATCTGGAATGGTCACCACAACAGAATGGCAGAATTAAAATACCACCATAGCTGTGATTGCTTAATTTTGTAACTTTAATTTGCTGTCATTTTGTAGATTTGCCAATCTCTCGGGGTATTTGTAGAAAGTACTGCGATCTTAAAAAAAAAGGCATATGATTTTTCAGAGTAATTTTTTCACTAACTCCTTGTAAATCAAATAGTAAGCTCTAGAAAAACAATTCACTGAGTACTTTACATGTTAAAAAGTATGTTTCATTAAAATTAAATTTTTAAAAAATCTGTTTTTTACCCAAACTTATTTGTGGTCTCTGTTCTGTTCTTGTTATAGGATTAACTTCATCAGGTGCTCTTTTCCTATATTACCAGTTTATGAGCTACTTACACTTTTTTTGAGTTTTGAATGTAGAGGAAAGATGACTCTAAGAATAATATTGAGTCAGGTGGTCATCAAGTCTGAAGAACACTACATATCCATTCTTTCTTAAATCAATTTATTTTTTTCTGGCCCCAGTAATATATTTATGGTCCACCTGCTTTATTGTAGTAGCCTCCTGACTAATATCTTACTGTCAATCCAATTGACTCGACATACTACAAACAGAGTGATCATTAAAAATGCAAATCTTACTCATTTCATTCCCCAAAATAAATCTTTAATGGAAGAATACACATGGCTTTTTAGAGAAAATGCGTACTTCTTGCCATGGTACGCTAGGGTTCTCTTGATCTGAGCCCCGCTTACTTTTATCCTTCTTTCTTGTTATATATCTTTTTTTTGAGTTCCAATTTCCAGTGATTCTGAGCTCTATGACATTCTGGATGTCTGTCAAGCCTTTTCTCGACTCCAAGCCTTTGTACTTTGCCTCTGCTTCCTAAAGTGGCTTTTTTCTTTTGTCTCCATCCTCCCTTCCTCTTCTGCTTACTGTTAATGTCTGCTCATTTTTTAGGACTTGATTTAGACATGATATGTGTTTGCCAGTCTTCCATTAGCCTTCACAGCAGTCCATGCATACTTTATAACAGTTATTTACTTTGTATTACAATTGTCTATTTATAAATTAAGTTCACTAGGATTAACTTGTTGGGAATAGAGACAGTATTTTATTCATTACTATATCCATTAGTACCTAGGAAAGAGTAAGAACTCAGTAAATAAATGGATGCATGTGTTGTGCTGTGACCAAGTGGTCTTTTCTGGGTGTTGATTCTGTACAAGAAACATGTGGGAAAAGCTATACTTTATTGGCACAAAAGAATCTTTCTCTAACTTAGGAGAGCCATAAATAGCCTGTTCACAGATAACTCCAAAATTATTCATAAACATGTTACCCATAAGCTTAATCATTTTTAGGTTGATATTATTTTTTGGATGTTGTAAAAGAATACTTTTTAAGCACTACTCTACTTTGTATAAATTCCAGATCAGCATCTTTGGTAACATCTAGTATATGAAACAGCCTTTTAAGAAGCCCATCAAACAGTGATTTACAATTTCCTCCTTCATAAAATCACTTAGTTACCAATGTATCCAAATTATAAATTCTAGTAAAGGAAATGGAAGCTCTTTATACTCTGTGATACAGTTATGGAAAAATATTTGGTGGGGTTAGTTTCATTCCTTTATGGTTAACCTCCTTAGGGCATTTATTAGCCCTCATATATGAAATGGAAATAGGTCATTCTCAAAGGAGGTTTACATATAAATATGACTGCAAGATGAGGATCGTATAGGGACATAAAACATTAAAAATAAAAGTTAATGCTGAAAAGGAATTTGTTGACCACAAAAATACTTAAAATTGTGTTGAGATTTGTTTTATACTTTGTATTTTCTATTTAAAATAATACTTCTTAACATGTATGTTAGAATTTTAAACAAATTATTAAAATGAAGAAAATATGAATTGGAATCTTTGAAGAATGTTTCTTGGCAGATGTGGGATCTCATCTGGGACTTGAAGAATGGGTAGGACTTCAGTAAAGGGAGAACAAGGACGAGGGCATTATAGGCTGATGGAAAAAGTCAAGACTGGTAAGGAAATTGTAGTGGATTTTCAGGAGAAGCTGAACTTCTGAAAAGGAGCAGAAAATAAAATTGAATAAGTATACTGGGGACAGTTTGCTAGGTACATCCTTTTTATTAGAAGATATTCAAGTAGGGCAAATAGTGATTTTTGTAAAAATAAAAATTCAAGTGTGATTCCTTTTCCTATTCTGGCAAAGTGTCCCATCTCAGAACTAGTTAACTCTAACATGAGATAATGTGGTATTTCTATTTGCTCTAGAATATACTTGTACCAAAAGTAGGAAATGCAAAAAAGAGAAGGTTTTTATGTAAAAAAGGTCATAACATGAATGCTAATTGCCCTAGCTACCTAGGTCAAGTTTTGTAATAATCCAGGTATTTCTATCTTGTTTATCATGACGCCATTGTTTGAAACACTTTTTTCTTTGTTTGCAGCCTGTATACCCCACTTGTCAAGATTAAGAAAGTAGACTCACACATAATTCACAGAAGCTATTTACCCCCAACTGAACATAATTATTGAAAAAAGAAGAGCTTAGATTTGGAGGGAACCCCAAAGGTATCTAGTTCATGGTTTAATCTGTTCAAGGGCAGAGATCGAATCTGCCACCACACAGGTACTTACTGAAGACTTGGTTTTCTTTTCTTTTCTTAATCAACCTAATCCATTTTACTACCTCTGGGCAGGATTGTTTAAAACCTTTCCTGATGAAAAAATTCCACTTAATAAATAAAGCTTTCAGGAGATAGATTCCACAACAGCTCTTAGTATTTAGCAAAACTCAGTGTTTAGAAAGCTGACTGAAGACAAGTTCTTTATATATCTCAGAGAGCTCACCCGGGCTTCTTCTATTAAGACCATTCTCTCTAGTGTTGGGCGGTTCACTTAAGACAGTAAAATTGCTTTGTAGTTGGTATAATCTGCCTTCTGGTGGGAAGGTGTGGGTGTCTGTGTGCAAACCTCTCTCCTCTAGTGGGAAAAACAATGATGGAGATATACGAAGTGTGGCATTATTGTTAGTCTTTTTATGACCTGAGAAGTTTCATGTAGTTTTAACCTATAAATTGCCTTTCCTTAAAAATAGAAATATTCTCCCCCTGCCAGCTTCTAGGAACCCCTGCATTCATCCATGTGGTGGTTGCCCACATTACAGTCCAACCCATCTGAGCCTTTTTTCCCCCTCCCCCCTCTGGGCCATAGTCCAAGCTCTTAAATTTTCTGTAACTTTTCATCATCATTATTTTATTCTGCCTCCAGGTCTCTCAGTGCCACACTATGTGCTAAGTAGGGCATAGAAAAACAACAAGATATAAATTGAATGCTATGTATAACATAATGTGTACAAACATTTTAGAACAGTTTAGAGGAATCAAATCTCAAAATAAGGATAACACTGGTGGTCATTTCAGGTAACTTGTAGAGATAAAAAGTAATAGGTGCCACAGAAACCCTTACAACAGTGCTGGGCACAGAGAAAGTGCTCAGTTAATATTAGCTGTTGTTATTTGCTGTGATGAAGGAGGCACTGGTGATACTGTCTAAATACATTACAGCAGGATCTGTATCTTACTTGTTTGTATCTTCTGCAGGGAATATAGTGCTTTGTTCTATTCATAGATGTGTTCAATACGTACATGCATGCATATATTCAATAAGTAGGTCTTGATTCAACCCAACAAAATTCTTTATTTAAGAACAATAGGTAGGGAGCGCCTGGGTGGCTTAGTTGGTGAAGTGTCTGTCTTGGGCTCAGGTCATGATCCCAGGGTTCTAGGATAGAGCCCCGAATCTGGCTCCCTGCTCAGTGGGAAGTCTGCTTCTCCCTCTGCCCCTCCCCCCTGTTCCTGATCTCTCTCTCTCTCAAATAAATAAAACCTTTAAAAAAAAAAAAGAACAATAGATAGGCAGTTACTTAAGCATTTAAATTGTTGTGATGTACTGTTTGAGCTATTTATTAATGTTTTAATTCTTCATTGAGTACCTGAGAGAATTGCACACCCCTACCGCCACTTGGAAGTTAGCATGGCCTTGTGACTTGCTTTGGCCAATTAAATGAGGTCAGAATCGACAAATGCCACTTTCTTGTAGAAACTGTGATCCATGAGGCTGAGGGTGTGATTTGTCACATTTCCTCTTCCTGCCTCAGCAGTCACAAATGCACTTGCCAAGATGGCGCCTCAGTTACCTGGGTGTCAGAGTTCTCTGTTCAGCTGGGTCCCACTTGAAAACCTGCCTTTCTGTCGATTTAGGTTTTTTTTTTTTTATTATTCTTTGCTTTCAAGCAATCCTATAATAAATATCCTTGCACATAAAAAAAAAGAAAGAAAGAAAAGAAAAGAGAAAAAAGAAAGGAAAAGAAAATCTGTCTTGGATATGTAAACTGAGTCTGAGATTTCCAGAGTTCTTTTTTTACTGCAGAGTAACCTGTCCTTTCTTGACTGACAATTGGCAACACAGTTATTTGTGAAGAAAACATTTTTGCTACTAGACATGACTAAGCAAACTATTTTCTCCACACACACATAAATTACCTTCAGGTGTCACTCCGCATAACTGATTGCACTGCGCCAACTTTCTCTACACTAAATGTGGTGAAATTCTTTCCTTACAAGGAAGAAACACAGCATCTGTTGTATTTGAACAGGAAAACTGCTTCTGGCTGACTGTCCACAGTGCTGAATTGGACATAAAATCTGGCTGGCTGTTTATCTCCCGAATTTTAGCACTTTGAAGCAATGTGAAGAACTAGACTTACCTATGTCATTGTATCTCACACTCACTTTTCTATCGTCTTGTGCAATGCAAAGTACAGAGTGTAATGACTTAACTTGTGACAGGTACAACTGTTAAATAATCACTTGGGATTATTCGGGCCAACAGAGCAACTCTTCTCTCAGTAGTAACAAGAAAGACCAAAAGGTGGAGAAAATAATCCGCACTATCATTCTTCTACCCCACATACTTGGTTCTTCACTGAGAGAGTCAACAGTATTTCTGGTATTCTTGTTTCTCTGCCCTTACATATGAATATTGTTTTGTATTTTAATTACTTCAAAAGATATTACATCTTCAGAAATCATCTTGGGTGTAGTTTTTCAGTAAATGATTATAAAGAAAGTTTATTCTCTAATGGGAATGAGTAAGGGATTAAGGTGAAATACATAGTTATAATGGAAACTGAGAGTTATGTGAAAAAATGTTATTTTGAAAGAACTGTCTTTTAAAATTTGTTTGCACCATCCTCAAGAGTTTATCCTTAAGTTCTTGAGTTTATCCTTAATTTTTCCCATTAGTTTACCATCTTAGTATTACGAATTAAAAATTATGATAAAATGGGGGTGCCTGGGTGACTTAGTCAGTTAAGCATTTGACTCTTGATTTCGGTTCAGGTCTTGATCTAAGGGCCCTGAGATTGAGCCCCGGTATTGGGCTCTGTGCTCAGCAGGGAGTCCATTGGAGATTCTCTCTCTCCCTCTCCCCCTCCCCCTGCTCCTGTGCGCATGCTCTCTTTCTAATAAATAATAAATCTTAACAAAAATTATGATAAAATTGAAATATGGATTGTAAAATACAAAAGAATATTAAATACAGAAAAATACAAATAACCTTAATTCAAAAGCTTTGTTAATCATACTAATATGGAATATTTTTATGCCTGAATTCTTGTCCTCATATTAGGGTAAGCCTATTTCTCTATGTAAATAGTAAATAGAGCTCATTGTTGTTTCAATTTTAGATGAAGTGAGTAAAGAAAGAGTACTTTCTAAGAACAGTAGTCATTTCATATTGTTTTGTGGTTTACAGTGCTCCGTTAATAACAGCGTGATATTGTTAGGCTTATTTTAAACAGTCCTACAGTCTGATTCACAAAGGAGAATTGATAATTCCTTCCCATGATTTTTTTTAATTTTTATGTATTTTAGATTGAATTCTGTATGTTGTTTACTTATTGATGGGAGGATGGCGAGAAGGGCAGGATAGGTAAAATGGATTAATTGGGAGACACTAAAAGTCTCCTTTGCTTTCAGGTTGTAGAATATTTATGTTAGGGTGCTTCTCCCAATGAGAATAAAAGTTACTATTTTTAAGTATCTTCTATGCGCCCAATGCCATAGATGCACTGTCTCAAATCCTCCAATTATCTTTATAGTATTATCTGTATTTCATACATAAGCTAAAAGAAGCTTAATTGTTTAGGTGCCTTGCCCACATAAAGCCATGTAGCTATTTAGTGACAAAACTGGCTTCAAACCCAGCGTCTGCTCTTTTTGAATACAACAGGCTGCATTATGGGTATAATTTTCAGAGATTATTTTCACTTAGGATATCAAACTGTCCTTCTCCATGGTACATAGACTAGTCTTCACTGTATTTTTCTACATGAAATACTGACTTTTATCATACTTACATTTTAAGGTTGGACAAATCTTGTTGAAGCATTACTATATGAACTCTAAAACATGGCTTCCAAAGAACTTGTTCCTCAGGGTAAGAGGACACCTGTCCCAGAAACAGACATTTATGTGTTTGACCTCATCCCTGTGACACTGGAGCACTCTGTTCTTTAAAATCCAGGGATAAAATTAGACAAGGCTGGCTTAAACTGCACAAACCATACGATTACCAAAATATACTCTTAGCATTAGGAAGGCACTGGGGACTAGGCAGGTATTTTGTTTGCTTATTTTTCTCATCAGTTGAAAACACAGTCAAATTTGGGCTGTATGACCTTGGATATTTTGCTACGTAAGACTCAGTCCTTCATCTGTAAAATATACCCATCTCCTGCCTACAATTACTTTCTGGATTAATTTGAATATTATATTTAAAGTTTAAATCACACACAGTGCCTGTTAGAGTAAAACCTTGAAACTGTAAGTATTTACTGAAAACATGAGAACATACATTAAGGAAGGAATTGTGTCATCACTGTACTTTAGCTCTGGGGAAGAATATATATATATTCATTAGTTGTTGAGTAATACTCTGAATAAAAATAAATAAAGCAGGTTAAGGAGGATAGGATGTGTTAGGGGTTCTTTTTTTTTACATAGGGTGGTCAGAGAGAGCATCTCTGACAGGTGATATTAGAGATCTGAAGGAATATGGGAACCTGGGGGAAAATGTTATGGTCAGAGAGACTGGCAAATACAAAGGCACGGAAGCTGGAGCATCATCTGTCCATACGAACAGGGAAAGTGAGCAGGAGGAAGTAGATGGGTAAGTAATCTGTCAGTCTTGTCTGCCATACTGAGAGTAGATTTAGGCTACAGGAATGGGAAACCATTGGGAGTTTTGAATTAAAAGAATTTGTCTTTCAGGTTGAAGAGGTTGCTGACTGCTTGTTAAGCAATGATAAACTTTAGGGACCAGGATTGAAACAGGGAAACCAATTTGGAGGCTCTTTTAATAGTTCCTGTTAAGAGACTTCAGTAGTGTGTATGCGAGTGCTATTGATGGAGGCAGAAAGAAGAGATATCATGGATATTAAAGGTAGAGCTAACATAATTTGCCGATAGATTATATCAGGATGTAAGAGGTAGAAAGAAGCCAAGGATGAATCCAAGGGTTTTGTCCTGAACAATTGGAACAGTGTAGTTGCCACTTCTTCATGGGGAACATTGCTGGAGAAGCAAGTGTGATTTCTGGATGGAGCCTGAGGTCAAGGAGAATGATGGTTATTGTTGGGTGATCAGCAGCATGATTGCCTGGTGATGGAATGATCTGGTGAGAAGAAACAACTGGTGATGTGCAAGTGGGACTGAAGTCCTTGAGTAGAGGAGAAATAGGATTGATTGAAGCAGAGCAGAGGCCAGGCTGCTGCAGCAATGCAGACGGACTGCAGGGGATAGGAGTATCGACATAGGTGGTCAGCAGAATCGACGGTCGGTGGGAGACCTTGGAATTTTTCTCTTGATAATTTCTAGTTTCTCAGTTGTATGTAAAGCAAGTGTCTCCACTGTGGGAGGAGGGGGAAGAAGAGGTGTGTATTCGTTGGCTTTGGTTGCCATAACAAAGTAGCACAGACTGGGTGGCTCAAGCAACTGAAATTTATTTTCTCACAGTTCTGGAGACTAAAATTCCAAGATCAAGGTGTCAGCGAGGTGGTTTCTTCTAAGGCCCCTTTCCTTGCCTTGTAGATGGCCATCTTCACCTTGTGTCTTACACGGTCATGTCCCAACCCCCTCTTCTTATATGGACACGTTCTTATTAACGTAGGGTCCACCCTAATGACCTAAGGACTTTATTTTAACTTAATCACTCTTTAAAGGCCCTATTTCCATATACAGTCACATTCAGAAGTACTGGGGACTAGAGTCTCAACCTGTGAATTTTGAGAGACACCAGTTTAGCCCATAAAAAGATGGCTGAGTTTGAGGAAATTGTCTTCAACAGGCTAGGGAAATTTAGGATTGTAGGGCAGCATTTCAGTTGATGCTGTAAACCTGTTCATCACAGTCACAGTCCCATCATTGTAATATCCATAACATTAAAAAAATCAGGGATGGGGCACCCGGTGGCACAGTCGGTTCAGCAGCTGACTCTTGGTTTTGGCTCAGGTCGTGATCTCAGGGTCCTGGGAACCTCCGCCCCCCCCCGCACACTCCTGCGCATGTGCACATGCTCTCTCTTGCTCAAATAAATAAATCTTTAAAAAAGAAAATTCGTGGGTAACTTAAGTTTAAAGTTTTAATCAGTCTATTCCTGGTGATTCAATTCCATAAATGTTTTCTGTACCTGTACTTTGTGTTAGTAGTATAGAAGATAAAACAGAAACTGAGAATAGCAGCTCCAGATTTCTTCACTATGCATCCGTGTCTTCCAGGTATTTTTGCCACGTGCTGTACACTTGCTATTTCAATTCATTGTACCCACAGAGGGTTAAGGGTAGCAAAGTGGAAATGAGGGAGAGATTGGTAAAGTGAGCTTTCATCCTGGGGCGCCTGGGTAGCGCAGTCGTTAGGCGGCTGCCTTCGGCTCAGGGCGTGATCCTGGCGTTTTGGGATCGAGTCCCACATTGGGCTCCTCCGCTGGGAGCCTGCTTCTTCCTCTCCCACTCCCCCTGCTTGTGTTCCCTCTCTCGCTGGCTGTCTTTCTGTCACATAAATAAATAAAATATTTTTTTAAAAAGTGAGCTTTCATCTTATGACCTTCAGATTCAAGTCCTGTTTCTGCCACTTCCTCATACAATCTCATATTCTCTCTGAAAAGTCTCTGTGCATTACTTGCTTCAGGTATTTAATATATAATATTTTTGTTCACATTTTATTTGTAGTTGGTCCTTAAATCAAGATTTAGTATTTTCCATAAATATTTTGACTTCATTTTACATTTCACTCTAGCTTTTATTTATATTTCCTATCCAAATGAAAGGGAGGCTCTTTAGATTTTTAAAAATTTATTATCCATAATCATTCAATGAGCCATATTTAATTTTACTATCGTAATGTTTAAAATGCAATGGAAAATTTTTAAAAAAAATATAGCACATTATTTAAGTAGGAGACTAACATACATGATCTCAACATACCACTTTTTGTATCATTGATGGAGCCTTTTTGGGCTTCATGGTTATGCTATATGATCAAATATATAGTAGTGGTGAAAAGTATTCAAAAAAATTTTAAAGAGAGATAAGATGTATGTGTAACAGTAAATTATATAGAGCATAATGTTTAAATCATCTTTCTCAATACATAGGAATTTGCCAGACATTTCTCTATACTTTCTCAATACTCAGAAATTTGTTGAATGGCTTTTCTTTTAATTCTTGACAGTCATCTTTTGAATTCTTAAAATGAACGAAATTTTATGCTGTGAATTGTACCATAGTCTACTTTTCTTTCACCTACCTCTCTCAAGCAGTGAAACTTGGGGTTTTACCAACTATGAAAGCTTAAATATACTCATAACAATTTTGGAACACATGTCATTTGAAAACCTGAAGAATACTGTGGATTCTCTAGAAAAATTCGAAACTTTGCATGTGCACTCAGAATGTTGTATGCAAATTCAAACAATCCATGTATTCCCATAAGACAACCCATGACATCCACAGACTTCATATTACAGTGCTTTTAGACCCACAAATAAAAGCCCAGTTTCAGGGGCACGTGGTTGGCTCAGTTGGTGAAGGGTCTGCCTTTGGCTCAGGTCATGATCCCAGGGTCCTGGGATTGAGCTGCTCAGCAGGAAGCCTGCTTCTCCCTCTCCCACTCCCCCTGTTGGTGTTCCCTCTCTTGTTGTGTCTCAGTCTGTCAAAAAAAAAAATTTAAAAAAATCTTTACCAAAAAAAAAAAAAAAAGCCCAGCTTCACCAATTGTGATTTACCATGGTGATGGAATATAATATAGACAGGGAACAGGAGAGATGTTTATGACAAAGTATGATAAAAGCAAAACACAAAATTTATATGTACTATGATTATAATGATAGAAAATACATATTATTAAAAAATAATTTTAAAAAATGATAGAAAATACGCATGCTCTGAACAAAAATTTTTAAGACTCATGTAAAACAAAAGTAGTTTTGTAAAGGTCGTGAGATTATAAATTTCATCTTTTAAAAAATTCCTTTTAATGCTCTCTTGTTTTGTATTAAAAATAATATAGTAATATGAGAAACCTAGAAAAGAGATAGCCTAACCTGAACAAATGCCATCATCCCTTAAGTGTTCACTGCACGTCTAGGAGTTTCTTTCCTTTTTATTGAATAAAGCTAAAATAATCTTTTAAAAATTCGGTGGTTATACCACTCTCTAATTAAAACTCCTCAATGGCTTCTAAATGCTCTTAGGGTAAAAATAATGAAAATGGTTCCCAAGTCTTCTTTTCATGAAATGACCTGTGTCCATCTTCCCACCATTTCCCTCAGGTCAGCCTTTCGCAGAAAGAGCCTACCCTCCTGGCCCCTCCTGGCCTCTCTGGCTGTACACATGACTTTACACATTCATTCCCTTGCCCTCCTGCTCTCTCTTCTCTTAAATTTTACTCATTCTTTAGATTTCAGCTCCACTTCACTTCTTCAGGAAAGGGCCTAGTGAATCTCCAGCTTGAGTGGACTGCTAAATCATTCACACTTACAATGTTCAGATTTTTATTTCATAGCTTTTTTTCTTTTTGTAGAATAAATGAAGATTAAACCCACAAACCAGTTCATATTGTTATAAAATACTATAAATATTTTAAAATGTGGAGAGTTTTTTGTTTTTGTTTTTGTTTTTTTAAATAGGTAAAACTAAGGATGAAGCATTGCAGTTGTTTGACTAATCAATATGGCAACTCATTTCCCTTAAAGTGAACACATGTAAGGCCACGTCTCTTCAAGATACTACAGTAATGAAATTGTAAGAGTAAAGAACACGCTCTGTGGGTAGAGAAGATATTTACAACATTTACAGTTTATGTCTTGAGAATCAGACTGGTAACACAATCCCAAAACATCCGGTGATTTTCATACCTTCAGAGAAAGTCAATTAAGTTGACAAAAAGAGTTAAACGTGTCATTTGTTATTATGTGGATACAAAAGCTAACTGATTGAATCTGTCCTTTTTTAAAGTTATGTAAGTACTGCCTTAGGTCATTTCATACTGGGGGATTCAAAAGGTAAAGGCAAATTAGCTCAGTGGGAGTTAATCTCAGCATCATCTCAGTGGTTGGAATAGCGCTCCTAAGTTTTCGTTTAAAAGTTCAGTATTCCTGAATTATTTCCAGTTGTACCAATTAGAGAGTGTTGGTACAGCTTGAAATAGTATCATTCCTGTGGATTTAATATTTAAGGAATGGGACTATATATCATATCCTGAGTCATTAGCCTAAATACAACACAAAGATTGTGAAATGACACTATTTTTAGCTTTAACTTCAAATATTTCTTGGAAGCCTCACCTCACTAGATCTTATTCTGTATTTTAGTATTAGTCACAATAAGATATGCAAATAGGAAAATACATGTGTTTGTTTAAAACAATATCTAACCCGATTTTTTAAAAATCTCATTGAGATTGGCCAGGAAATTGATGAACTGCTAACATATTAAGGCTAACAAATCATCAATCCAATGGCTTTTTGTAGATCACACTGATAGGAAAAACCATCAACCACTGTGTCTCTTCATTCTGTAAATCAAGACTTTGAAAGATTTTTCAGCTTGGGATGCATGGAAGGTAGCAATCTTGCAAGTTCTCAATTTTCTCATTACATAATGTTACCTGAAGCTGGCGAATGCCAACCAGATAGGTAATGATTGCTGGTCACCGAAGGGTAATTAGGATTCTGGGTCTCAAAATGTTTAATAGAATATTTGAGATGTCAAACTTTTATTATTTGTTTCAGCTGTTTTTAATTTTAAAATTGTATCTCCTTACATATTTAAGGGTTCATATAATAACAGATTTCAATGCATATCTAAATAGTAAGAGAAAACCACTTAGGTTTAAAACCAAATCCAAAAACTTGTATCACTTCTGCTTGAATTCGATCTCAGAGCCCTAACAGCCAGGAATTTTTTCACAAATTGTAGACAGCCTGATTCAGAGTATACACATAGAACTTAAATGGAACAAAATATCTGAAGAGAGGGGTTGCCCTTCTCTATGTATGCTTATTACTTGTTAAACTAATTTCACTTCACTTTTCAGGGGCAGGGATGAAATTCCTTTGTCCTCCTTCAATCCGTTTACTTCTCAAATGCACTCATGTGCTTTATTCTAATGAGGAAGCTCTTTATGAGTTGTTAGAACAGTTTTTGCTTTCCAGAACTGTGGTTATCCTTAGGTCCATTAGGTGAACCACACAATTAGGGATATGAATCTTTACTCCCTGCACCTGAAGACATTTCTGACAGTGGATGATTTGGCAAGATAAACTCTTTACACGTTTAACTTCCTATTCAGTTTCTTAGCACCTTAATTTTCTGCTTGCAGCCTTTAAAAAACATTCACATGTGCAAGAGGAGTAGCCAAATCCAAAGAAAAGTGTATGCAAGTGTTTGTATAATTACTCGTTACAAGTATTGTGTTGTTGCCATAGACAGCTACAAAGATTAAACGGCTAGGTTTTATGTAATATTTTAGAAGAATGCAAAGGTCTACAGCAGCCAAAAATAAAATTGTGGCTTAAGAGATTAGAAGATATTTGCTTTGTGAGAAAATCATTGTTTTTGGTCTTTTTCTTTATACTTTAAATAGAATTGTACCCATCTTAGTGCTGGTGTTAGAATTAATTTGTTAAACCACTATATTTAAACTAACATTAGGGGTAGAGTACCTTCTGATCTCCTAACAAAATGCCTACAGCAGCATCTAGTTTATTCTGGGAAGATATGCCATTTTTCTATATGAGTAGTTATAAGTTATTGCAATAGTATTAGCACTTAAGTCATAAGAATACCAAACTTCACTCCTTCTTTCTTGTAGTAACTTACAGATATCCCCTCTTTGTGTTGTAAAGCAAGAAAGGGTCAGCTGCAAGCTTTCATGTTTTTACTCCCTTTTCTCTTCTATGTTGCATCTCCCTAACACAGTCAACCAGAACTGAAATAGCCCAACACTCATATTAACACATGAACTTCAGGGAGTTTTTTGCGTGGGAGCTAATGATATACACATTCATATCACATTCATATCCCGTGAGCAAGGAGCCCGATGTGGGACTCAATCCCAGGACCCTGGGCTCATGACCTGAGCTGAAGGCAGATGCTTAACTGACTGAGCCACCCAGGCATCCCTAAATGTAATGTTTTTAAACAACACAATTTTATTATCTTAATTTTTTGGGCGGTCAGAAGACTTAAATATGTTGGAAGCGTCTCTCTTCCTTCTAGAGGCCTTAGGAGGAATCCATTTCCTTACCTTTTATAGTTGGAAGAGACCTCTTCCTTGAACCCTTTCAACCTCTTTTTTTCTCATCTTACTTCTTTCTCTCACTCTGACCCTCCTACTTCTTTCTTAAGAGGACCCTAGTGACTGCATTAGATCCATCCAGATAATCCAGGATCATCTCCCCATCCAAAATCCTTATCTTCTGTATATCGTTAAAGTCTTTTTTGCCATGTAAGGTACCATATTCAGAAATTCCAGGGCTTAGAGTGTGAACATCTTTGGGGAGGCCATTATTCAGCCAACTACAATTCCCTAGAGTCTGTTCCATTCCTACTTAGTGCTGCCATTGGAATTATCTCTTAATCTTCTTTTTACAACCTCATTTTCTACACATTTATAGTTCTTCTAGTTCTCTGAGATTATGACCTTGTTTGACATAAAAGCACTATTTTTATTTGTTTCATCATCATATTAGTTGAGATTCTTCCATTCTTCCAACAGTGAATATTTCTTGGTCTTGGTAATTCCTAGATACTTAATTTCTAATGTAATTGAGATGGACTTTGATGCAAAGTTTTAATTTTGACACACAGAGATGAAAGCAAAGGGAGGGCATTTCCCAGAGATGGGAGTAAAGTGAAGTTTAATGAACAAAAGGAAGTTTAAGGAACAAAGGCCCAGAGGAAGATAGATATGGTATAGCCACAGAAAGTAGTCTGTTACCAAGTCTGTAGGTAATATTTGATGGAAGGATAAGAGAAGGAATGTGGATTTGAAAGTTTTAAAATTAATCAGCAGTGTACTTATGTAATATGATTGATAGACAAATGATTATTATCTCAAAATTAAGTTTTCTACAAATCTAATTTTGAAATGTGTTTGTTGTGTGGAAAATACCCACTTTTTAAAAAGTTTGCCATTCTTTACATACACACGGGTTCTACCTTTAAAATTCCCAAAAGGTCTTCCAAAAACAATTATGTTATTGATTATTTAGAAGTAGATACACACACACACACAAAACCACCCACACATTAGCAGGACCTCATGCAATGCTGGAGGTAAACAGCACTGGAACACTATAGACACACACCTTTGAACTGGGGTTGTTTATTCCACTTATCCCCTTCTGTAGTTCTAATGGTTTTTAATAGTACTGAATGGTTTTCTGAATGTGGAAATTAAGTCTATATGTAACTGTTAGGTAGTAAGTACCCAAATATGAGTATTTGTATATACACTCATTTCTATTGTATTCATCTTGGGTAGAACTATTCGTGTTAATGTTAACAAAAGCCAACTTAATTTTACAGTCATTAAGGACCAACTATGAAAGTATTTAATAGCTATAAATCAGCCCTGGAGCAAAAGTGGGTTATTGAATTTAAGCTTACAGTATAAATGAACTATTTTGGCACCCATTAGATTAAAATGATTAAATTGTTTCTCTCCTGTGTCTCATATTCACATAGGAAGTTTTGTACTTTTGCTTAGCCACAAAATACCCTCTAGAAGGGAAAAAATATAATCCCATAGCTTTTTAATGAAAGGGACATTGTGTATGTGTTACTTAATGTTTCCTCTAGATTTACTATTTTAGAAAGTCCTAGAAGTGGAAAATATTAGACACTAGTGGCTTACAATGACATCATTCTGTATTTAATTAAAATGTGTCCTTAATGCTTCACTGAGGCTTTCAAAACCACAGAGCTTTATCTAATTACATTTTTTCATTTTAAAAAAATAACATGATAAAAATTTTTTAAAAAACTAGAATTCTTCTAATTTTCATATTTGACATTAATTTTCTAAAGGATGATAGTGATAAACTCAAACATTTAAGTCAATTTAATTCAGATCTGTTTGCCTACAAAACTTTCCTAGTGTCTGTGCTTACAAGGAAAAAATTCCTAAAGTTTACTGCTTATCCACTTTTATTTAGTTAATGTAGACTAAGTGTTGCATATTTAGAGATATGGTCTTTTAGAAACAGAAGTTTTAGAGATATAAAAATGCATAACATATAGATTTTGTTCTAAGGAAAGAATATGGATGTACAGTTAAGTGTATAGCATGTAATGGGATGAGTGTTAGTAAAGACACATAGAGATGTTACAGAAGCACTAAGGAGTGTCATGATAGGTTTTCTGGAGGTAATTTGTGTTACGGTTAAGTCTTAGGAGCCTTGTTGATTCTGAGCATTTGGTCCCTTTAAGAGAAGACTGGAATTCTCCCAGCTTAAGCTCTGCAAATGCTCAGAACAGCAAACTGCCAGCATTATTAATGCAGTGCATTTCCAAAGGGAGGACTCTAGCCTGTATAATAGCATCGACTCACCATTGATTTTTATATATAAACACTGACTCAGTTATCTATATGGGCAAACAGAGAATGGATAAATGAAACCCAAGATCAATTTATAAAAGCCACTAGTATTCAATACTTTATATTATTTAATTATTTCAATGTGTCCCCTCACTAACTCATTTACTAAAGTTGACTGATAGAATATAATGACAGCATTTATCATGGTGCCATTCTTACAGTCTTAAAGGCTTTCTGAAACAATTATATTTGATATTGTGAAAACCTGAAGCATACAGAAAGATACTGAAGAAGTGCTGGATCCAGGATCTTACTGAATTTGAGTTTTAGCACAGCCCTTGTGCCACCTGGACGATCTGTCCTAACACCTGCCACCGCAGGTGGGTCCAGCTCACCTCTGCTCTGGCGTTCTCAGTTTCAGTGGCGCCAACTGGCATTAATTTCATATTCATGAGAGAAAATAATATATGTGGGAGCCTTTTGGAAAGCACGAGTGATACATTAATATGAGTCTTTATAATAAGAGTACAAAGTTGGGTGCAATGCCTTCCAAATACTCTTCCTCTCCATTTCCAGAGATGCACCACCAAAAATGTACCTGACCATTTTTTAATGTATATTATTTCTAATTCTTCTCATATATATTCCTCTGTACCTATACATATGTATTTTTTTCCATCAGGATGATTAAGTTCCTTCTTGATATCAAAGTATGGCATATTAGTTCTATTAGAACAGCAGGGGATAGCAGTGGGATATTAGAATTGGGTTTGATGGTAGATTATAACAACTGACCCTATATTATCTACAGAGTGAGTATTTCATGAATTCATATTATTTTACCACAATAATGACCAAGAAAAGTATAGTTGTGTATTATTGCCTTATATATGTTTAACCTGTATTTGGACAAAGTTGCATATAGTACAGTGAAGTGTAGCACCCATTACTGATTGGAAATGGGCAGGAGAATTAGAAAGCTTGCTAAATTGTAACAATGTAATGAACATGTTCACAGGACACTTTCTAAGAGGTTTCATGGAAGCCACAACCAATGGATGAAAGCTGGTAGTATAGGAACATGTGTTGAATAAAACACAGTCAAGATAGTAAAATGGATGAACACAAAGAACTGTGCTAAGATAGTGAATATCACTAAAGGCTCTATGGGCAGTGACACATTTCAGTTAGCAAAAATAACTGTAATAAAAATACCAAGTTTTTTTTGACATAAGGCCTGAGTCTTACACTGACCTGATACTTCCATGACCACCAAGGCATTGGTGGGCTTAGATCATAACTTCAAGTGTTTTTTCCTGGTCCTTGTCTAGCCAGACATGCTGGCCATAAGTTTTGTGAATCACAGTGTTAGTGTCAGAAGAGATACTTAGGTAGATGTGTCCCTTGCCAGGAGTATTAAGTATGTAGATGCTATCTATAACATCCATAAAAGAGATGATTACAGTGAGGGTTCTATAAGGTGAGTATTATCATTCTTTCTAGAGGTGTCAGGCAATCACCTGTCCAGTTGGTCTAGTCATGACTCCATAGATTTATTGAGACTAGTGTGGTCATGGTTTTGAGGTTTAAATGAGCAATCTGTAATTGGGGTAAATCAAAGGACCATTAATGGAACTGTCAGGTAAGAGAGCTTTCTAAAGCCCTGCCTTAGGGATTTATCATTTTCAATTAGTTTCTCTGTGCCTAGGAAAATTTTAGGGAGAAGTCAAAAGATTGACATAAGGTCCTATAAATATAGAAAAGCCCAAGATGCATCGTGAGACTGGGAGGAGATTGGGCCACCAATAGCAAAAGACCCCGTGTCAGGTAGAAGGGACAAAAAAGAATGGTAAACAGTACCTAGAGGCTGGTGAGCAACATCTCTTGCCCAGGGAATAGAAATGCAGGTAAAGGAAGCAGGTTGGAAAGTAGATTAACAGACTCTTCTCATGGTTTGTTATGATATATATACAGATTGATATGGAAGTGAACTAGTCTGCATTTATTTAGTTATACATTAATTATATACTTAAACTACAATAGTGCACATGCATGTGTTAAAGTACATACATATAGCTCTTGTCTTCATGCACTGAGAGAACTAAAAAGCAGTGACCCTCAGGCAGCAATGAGCATATCAGCACACAGCATTCTCCATTGAAAGGAGCCAGGGTTCCTTGGAGAAGTGAGCGGAGCAGAGCAGGGAAGTACCAGATGAACCTCGAGCGTGAATGTGCTATAAAGAAAAGGAAAGGAAGAGAAAGAGCAAAGGGATGACAGATGGAAGGAAGGGAAAAGGGTGCGGTGTTAAAAGGACACAGGAGCCAACCTGAAAGAGCTCACCAAGGCCAATGCCGGAACAGTGAACAACAAGTAAATTGTCAGAGTGGATTACAACCAAAAGAACAATAGAAGTATCTGTGAGTCCAAACTAACATAAATAAATTACTAAATAAGTAAATGGGAGAAGGGACAAATGTTTCTTATCGAAGATTCTATTTAAAATTGTGGATGAAATGAAGGAAATAGAAAATCACAGAACAGCATAGTAGTAACTGTTGCAGGCAAGACACAATGATAGATACTACAGTTAGTGGACAGAAGTTTAAGGAGAAACAGGATATTTGCATAGTCACAAAGTATGCCTTCCTAAAGTACATTATTTACAAAGAAAAAATACAGTAATTTTGCAGTGGAGAAATCTGGCAAACGCCATCTTAAACTAGTGATCAGGATAAACAGCCCCAGACTTACCAAATCATCACCCCCCATGTGGGACACTGAGATGAGATGCACTTTTGTAGTGTTCTTCCTAATAATGCACGACCTCAATCTAATTTTGGGAAAAGATCAGACAAATCCAAATTGAATGACGTTGCATGAAATAGCTAACTAGTACTATTTAAGTGTGTCAGGGTCATGAAAGACTAGGAATGAATGAACAAATACCACAGAATGGAAGAGACCAAGAAGAAAGGCAACTACTTGCAATCTGGGATCCTGAGACAAAAACAGCCTTAGTGGAAAAACTGGTAAAATCAGAATGAAGTCTATAATTTAGTTAATAGCACTGTACCAATGTTAAGTTCTTATGCTAATTGTACCACATTCAGATTTTAACATTAGGGAAACCCAGGTGAAAAGTGTAATAACTCTGTGCTGTGTTTGCAACTGTAAATCCAAATCATCCAAAATCATCTCAAAATTAAGAAAAAAGAAAAATAAGACTCATAAGGAAAGTAGCAGTCATTTTATATGTCATGGAATTGTGAAAGGCTGCTGTTAAATTAGGATGCTTTTGGTTGCAAGGAACAGAGAAACCAACTTAATTGTCTTAAATAATTGCTTATGTAACTGAAGAAATGACGGAAGCAAGGGGATACTGGATTAAGATGTTCAACTGAGACTCTGTGTTCTTTTAATTTAGATTCTCTTTAGTTTCGTTTTCTTTCCCAAGCCACTTTATCCTCACCCTCCTAAGGAGAGAACTGCAGTTCTAGGCTGATCGCTGGTGTCCAGAGTGAGACACATGCCAATTGCAGTGGCTTTCTTAAAAAAGTAAGGGACTGCTTTCCTTGAAGTTCCAAGGAAGGTTCACCCTCCAAAGATCTAACTGGAATAAATGGGATTGGATGCTCATTACTAACCTAATGGCAGGTGCAAAGGGGAACCACTTAGACCATTTGTCATGGGCCTGGTTTCTAAAAGCAGTCACTGGCCAGGGGATTTCAACTACTCTGCACACCCTGGAACTAAGGATGGGGCAGTGAGCTGTGTGGAGCTGTTTAAATAGATGAACTAAACTCAGGTTCTCAGGAAGGACAAATGATTTTTAGGAAGGAAAGAAACAGCCTGATATAATGTATTTTCTGAAATAAAAATTGTATACATGATTTGGGACTAATACATCAGTATTCTAATATGGAAACAATAGAAAAGAATATGTGAAATTCACACCCTCCTAGAAAAACTGGGAAGGTCTGCACTCGTCCTCTATATAGCCATGATATAATTATTTCAGCAGTCTGGTGAGACCTGGTATGTTAACTTGTTAGGCCTTTAAATTCCATCACTGCCTAGTCTGATCCGTTTCCACTTGTTTCAGTCAGCATCTTGGAAATGGTTCCTTTGTTTACTTACATTTGGCACATTTCCCATCCCTAATTTGATCACCTGCACCTGGAAAAATGGGTAATTTCATTTGAAGATTCAGGTGCCCTCATTAAGGAACAAAGCATTACGTAAGCTTCCTGCTGGCTGAACAAATTTAAATTGTTCTCACATAAGCTCCTCACCTTCTTACACACAAAATGTTATATGAGAACCAAAACAAAAGAGTGTCTTTTGACAGAGAAGGTAAAAATATTCCATGCTTTCTAGAGAGAAAGAATCTTTAATTGGAGTAAGCTGGCAAAGCTCTCTATATTGGCACTGTTCGCTCTATGGAAAAACCGCAGCCACAATGACACTAGTGAATGTATTGTAAAGAAAGAATACCACTGGTCTGTGTACCTCCAAATAGTCACATAAGTTTTAATAAACGTGAAATAAAGCATTTTCCACCTTTTAACATTCAATTATAGTTTTAAAAATTATCACCCATATGTAGAGTTTTGCAGATGCCATCGGTGGGAACCAATTTGTGCATTACATGTTTTCTTACATATTTCGTAATGTATTTTAAAATATTAAAAATTACATGGATAAATTGCCCTTGCACTGAGGCTCAATTGGATCCACATCTATAGATCTGAACTCTTCGTTATCTTGAGACATGGGTATCTCACTGCTTGATGGCTTTCTCAATGGGAGCAACCTTGACCGCTTAGTCTGTTCAAATGAGAATTCATTATAACATAATCTGAACCTGTCCTCCCCCTGACATGTTCACTTTCAGTTGAGAGCCCTTGGGAGGTGAGAGCCCTGGTGGTGACCTTGGTCTTTAACTCCCATTGCCATCTCTAATTCCTCCTAGCTGCTTTTTAGCCTCCACATGCAGTTAGAAAGTGCTCTTGATTTTATAGCTAAGTATATTTTTTAATCTGTGCTTTCTCCTCTATTCCCACAACGACCATCTTGTTACAACAGAATATGCATTTTCTACCTAGCTCCAGATTCTCTCCCTGTCCCAGCAGCTCCCCTCCACCAACACACACACACACACACACACACACACACACACACAGAGCTTTCAGAGAGAATACTACCTAGATTTGATTTCATGATCTTGTCACTCCGTGCTTCAAAATATTGGGTGGCTGTCTAGTAACTAAAGTCTAATAAACACGGCCATCTGTAATTTGGACACAAACTACCTTAGCAGTCTACTCCACTGAATCCATTAGGTCTCAGCCTAATTGACTTTATTCATGTCCTCCTTTTTAAAACCCTTGCTTCTCTCATTCTCCAAGACACCTTTCCCTGCTGTTCCTCTCCCCTCCCTGTCTTAGTTGGGGCTGCTGTATCAAAGTACCATAGACCGGGTGGCTTATAAACAACACATTTCCTTCCCACAGTTTTGGAAGCTGGAAGTCTGAGATCAGGGTGCCAGCATGGTCGGGCATTCTAGTGAGGACCCTCTTTGGTGCTATAGACTGCTGAATTCTTTTTGTATCTTCACATGGCTTCCAGAGGGCAAGAAAGTTCTCTGGAGTCCCAGTTATAAGGATGAGATTTCCAGTCACAAGGACTCTACGCTCATGAGTTAATTACTTCCCAAAGACCCCATCTTCCGAGACCGTCATCACCTTGGGCATTAGGATTTCAACATAGGAATTTGGAAGGGACACAGTGTTCAGTCCACTGCACTCCCTGACTAGGTTTTCTTCAGCTATTTTAACTAGCACCTCTATGAGAATTACTCCCAAGTTTAGTACCTTCAGCTGAAATACTTTCCTGACTCAAAACTGCATATCAACTACCTACTACTTTATATATCCCCCTGAGAACAAATTGAACCTGTCGCTTTCCTCTCCCCATTCACTATGTCCCTGTATATTCAGTCATCAACTATTGATAATTCTAACTCCCAAATATTACTGTGATGTTAGAAAAGTTCCACACTTTTTGGTGTAGTGTGGATATCGACCATTGGTTGTGGAAGGGGTAAGATAGAAAAAAAATATAAATTCAATGATCTCAGTGTCCTGGGATCATGCCCTGCATCGGGCTCTGCACTCAGCACAGAGTCTGCTTGTCCCTCTCCCTCTGCTCCTCCCTCCTCCCCCTGGCTCTCTCTCTCCCTCTCTCTTTCCTTAAATAAATAAATATCTTTAAAATTATACAAGCCAGAGAAAATGCTAAAAATACAGGATAGACTCAAATGTACTTTAAAACCTGGAAATAATTAATGCTTTGTAAATATAGCAACCAAAGTATTACCCCCGACATATCCATTAGCCTAACCCTAAGTATATATTTATTCATTTTATTTAGCTTCTATCCACAGTTAGCACAAAGCCTAAGTTTGATATTGAATGGTGATCATCATTAAGAACTGCTGAATAATTTAGAAGTCCCAATTTCATCCTTTTACATGGAAACAATATTTTTAAAATGGAAGCATCGACATATACAGTATTTCTAAAGTTTATGGCAAAGATTTTTTTCATTACACTCTCTATAAACTCTGTTAAAAATATGCAGCAACATATGAACACCACGGTATGTTAACATACAAATACTTATAGTTTTATTCCCACATTTAGAACAGAACATTATATTTATAAAGCAGTGTTATGGTTCCATTTTTTTTGTATGACTGTACTTGCAAGACAGATTTAATGTTAAAAATGGATCAAAAATGTTGGATTTAGAATTACATAGGATAAATTGGTGTACGTCAACAAAAAATAAAATCTTCACCTGATCCCTGTTCCCATTTGCTATATTACAGTTGTTTTAGCACAGAGAGCTCTAGTTATGGTTCCTTTCAGTGAAATAAGCATTCTGCACTAATGTGATCATTAGAAAAAGAAAAACAAAAACAACATTTTGAAATACCAAATTTTGTATTTCCTGAAAAAGTTTTAGCTGTTTTAGTTCAACTCATGTAAAGTTGCCAGTGTTTGATCATTTATATGGTTTGATCCCATCCTATTAAATCTGCTTAAACTATTTGCTTAATTTCTATGTTTAAAAATTGTACATTAAATAGAAATGTTGAAGGGATATTTGAATTCAGCTTTACCAAATGGTAGTTAAATCTATTTTTATTGTATGTGATGAATATGGATGGATTCTTAAATATAATACACATTCTTATATTTAACACCTTCAAACTTGGTGTGTGGAACACTAGACACACTCCTTAAATGATACGCAGACTGTAGTAATCACATCTTCCTGTGTAGGAAGAAAATCACCACACTATAAAATAGCAATTATAACTTGCTACTGACAGCAGGTCCCATGATATCCTATAATCCAATAAAGATTTGCACACATACAAAAACATTTTAAAATAAATAATTCTGATGGTGTGTTTACATTCTGCTTATCTAAATTGTGTCAATTTTATTTCTACTGGCAGTAAAACTAAACATTTATTTATCTATTCTTTGAAGGATTACTCTTCTTTGCAAGTAACTCTAAGATAAAGTTATAATGTGTGGATGACATATGGAAATAAATTGAGAGAAAATGAATAACTTCTTCATCAAGACCTGGTGGCTTAAATTCTCATTTCACTAACAAAAACAATTTCTCTTTCATTTTGACTAAAGTTTATAAAACATTTTTTTGATGCTTTCATAAATGAAGATGCTCTAAGTTTCATGTAACAGAAAACACAACTGACAGCGGGTTGACATTAAGAAGGTTATCATGTTCCATCCTAGAAAGATAGAAGTTCTGCGGCTCTATCAAGGATCCTGTTTATCATTTCATCTGCCGATTCCTGATATTTTTACTTTTCCCCTTAAGCTGATTCCCTTCAGAGCCCTAACATGACTTCTGTCATCACAGGCATCACAGGTAGACAGCAAGGTCCAGGAGAGAAAGAAGACTGTTCCCATTCACGCAACTGTTATTATGAGCAAGAAAATCCCTTCCTAGTTCCTTGGACAAAATTACATCACATACCTCTGGCAAAGTCAGTCATTGGCTATGAAAAGGGAATTACCTAATGGACTTAGACTAATAAATATCCCACTTTTTAGTGCTTCTCTGTACACATGGTAAAGGTGGTAGTGAGCACTCAGACAAAATAGGGGCTCTGACAGCAAGAAATGCCTTTGTCAGGCAACGTAACACTTCTAATAGGCACCAAACATGTCTTTGTGTTAGCCCTTGCTAATGAATTACTTGTCCTCATTTAGGAGAAGAAAATCTACATAAAATGTTGTAAACAAATTTGGGTATTTAATACCTCTTTCTAAAAACTCTCCTTGAAATAGAAAAGTGTCTAGAATGGTACACAGTGAACCTCAAATAACTCCGGGGAACAAAATAGGGAATATGAGGGGAGAACAGTTACTTTTTAATTTATATGCTTCTGTGGTGTGTGAGTTTTTACAGTGAGAATATATTGTTAATCTTTTAATTTGAAAATGAAGAAAACAGGTTTTCCCAACTATGCAGTAAATTACAAAAATGATTGTATCCAAAGAAATATTTTTTTCTACAATTTTAAAAAGGCAGTAGCGGGCAAATGCTGCCAGGTATCATGCTATTATATATTCATCTGAGAAAACCATTTTTCAAGCTGTGAGGAATCCATCATTGGACATGGTATACAGAAGGTTGGTATTTAAGGAGAGTATTAATGTGAAACAGGTTGTTAGACCAAGCTTGAACTGTTAAGTCACTTTGAAACCTGGCATTTCAATACTATGCAGATCTCTAGCGTCCAGTAACATAGCCACTAACTACACGTGGTTATTGAACACTGGAAGCATTGCTAGTCCGAATTGGGATGTGCTGTAAGTGTAAAATGCATACTCAGTTTCAATAAATATAAAATATCTCAATGAGTTTTATATTGATTATTTATTAAAATGACATTTTGAGTATATTAGGCTAATAAAAATATATTAAAATTATTTTCATCTGATTATTTACTGTTTTAAAAAATGCCTCTCATAAAAGATGTCAGGTTACATATGAGGCTCACATTTGTGGCTCAGGTTGCATTTCTGTTGCACAGCACTGTCTAGATGTCTCCTCAGGAGGTCTGGTTAGATTTCAGTTGTGTAAGAGCTATGTAGCCTAGTTGAAAGCCCAAAAGCTGGCTGGGCTAGGTTTGAAGTGAAATTTACCAAACTCAAATCTTTCAATCTCTCAGGAACAATAGCATTGCTTAATCTCATAGTTAATTATAATCTAGATGTATATAATATAGGCAGAATCTAGATAAATAATAATCTTAGGTGGGAAAGAAATTCACTCTGAAGAAATGAGAGAAGTATAAACCAAATAAGGAATAATTACTTGTTAAAAGTCTGAGAATACAAATAGTGTTGAGAGTAACAGGAAATCCTGTCAATCAGATTACCTTCTGGACTAGTCAGAATAAAGACGGGGTAATATTATAGTACTTTTTAAAAAATGATAGTTGACCGAGTCAATGAAGTACCCCCAGAGCTGAGGATATGCTTGATTCTGAGTTGATAATGGAATTGAACATGATGGTGAAGAGGATTTCCACCCCTTTCCAGCACATGCATCTCAGTTTAGTGAGTCAGTAAAGAGGAGAAGTGAGGGAGTCATCTTTGGAAGGTCCAGATGATATCACCACAGAGACATGGGCTTGCCAGCATCTGTTGGGAAGCATCTGAGGAGCAGGATGCTGAAGTTGAAAAATCCCCCAGGAGTTTTAGGAAGTAGCCTTATGGATGAGATTTCCGGAGATTACAGTAGTGGGGCTGTGGCTAAGATCGCATGTTTCACCATTCTCGTTTTTGTTTTTATTATCATGACCTTCATTTACTTTTCATGCTAATATGCTCTAAGGCAAATGTGGGCTGCAATTTAGAACATTTAGAAACAAGATTAAGGCATTTAAAGACCATTAAAATAGAGGAAAAAAGGTCTAACACTTTTAAGCTTAGAGCTATTAGCAAATGCGTTTATAATAATGTGTGACTTTTGTCATCTGCTTCATTAGCTTGGAGTACTAATAGATGACATTGATTTAATATTCAAATTAATTACTAGAGACCCTTCATATTAGTTGGGCATACCCTTTCTCTCAATGTCTCCACCCAGACGAGAAATTCCACACCGCCTTTAAATGTCCATCTGCCCCCGCATTCAACGCAGAGGTTTTCATAATTCTTTTTATTCTTTAAATAAGCAGCTTTTCACTTTTTTTTAAGCATATGAGAATCAATTATATGCAGTTTTAAAACTGAGAGACTTTTAACATTAAAAAAAGCTACTAAAGGGCTATTTGTATTTATCAGTTTTATACCAATCAAATCTAATTAAATTATATATATGAACATCAAATTAATCTAGTGATAGCTGAAGTATAAAATGTTATGAAAATATACAAGTTACTGCTTAGAATAGCATTTAAATATTTTAATTATATAAGTAATTCTCAAATACCTGTTTGGGTTAAAAAATCATATAATATAGATGCATATTTTGCAAGCCATATTTATTTTGACTCCTTTTATACAATCATTATCTTTTTTTTTAAGATTTTATTTATTTATTTGACAGAGAGAGAGAGACAACCAGCGAGAGAGGGAACACAAGCAGGGGGAGTGGGAGAGGAAGAAGCAGGCTTCCATCGGAGGAGCCTGATGTGGGGCTTGATTCCAGAACGCCGGGATCACACCCTGAGCCGAAGGCAGACGCTTAACAACTGAGCCACCCAGGCGCCCCACAATCATTATCTTTAAGATATTGTAGTATGCTTTTAAAAATTTTCCTATATAGGCTCATATATTTATAGATGTGCTACTTATGATTTTGTGTACATGTATGTATATTTACATGACCATATAGGCGTGTTTTCATTTATGTAATTATGTTTTTTAGCTGTTTCCTACATAAATGAACTCATAACATATAATAATAGAATACTTGGGAATTGGATTTTCAGTCAACAATATATCCAAGATTCTTGGGGTGCCTGGCTGGCTCAGTCAGTAGGACATGCGACTCTGGATCTCAGGGTCATGAGCTCGAGCCCCACAGTGGATGTAGAGATTGCTTGGGGGGAAAAAAAGGCAGTGTATCTGAGATTCTTGCCATAGCAGAACATTTAGATCTTCCTTATTTTTTTAAAGGCTGCTCAGATTTTCATGGTATGGATAAAACCTAGTCAATAAGGTTAAATAACTTTCAGTAAAGTTGAGGAAAGCAGGTTGCTTTTCCATTTTGTCCAGTGCTTTGTTGACAAACTATGATGAGGGAATAAACTATACTTTTTGGTCTAGAATATGTGAACCTCCAGGGGTTTCTGATGTGAGAGGTTGACCAGTATCATTATGTCTATTTACATACAAAGAAAACATATCCAGAAAACACAAAAAACTTACCAACGTCAAATGTAAGCTGTGTGGTGATGTCTGACTGTAGTTGGCAGCCTCGCATTTATGCAGGTGATGTGAGAATAAATTGTATTGGATTAAGGATTGTGTAGAAGGATAGATTTCTGAACTGAATATATAGTTGTGATAAAACAGTAATTCTGATTAAGGTGGGAAAAAAACCCAAACACCCAATAGCTATTATGGACTATAGGTTGTGATTGGTATTAAAATGAAATTGAATCCTGAAACTCTCAAGTGACTGTGACAGGATGGCAACAAATATCCAACATATGTGCAGATACATTGCTTAGATGAATTGGCATTTTAGTGGCAAAATAATATTAGATTATCTCTATATACTAAAATTTATTTAAGTGAGCTACATTCCTTTTGCAAAGGATTGGACTCACCATATTTCTCCTGAGAATTATAATGAATCCTTCTTAAGTCCCTATGATTAATATCTGAAGACACATTTTAGAACTCTGCAGGCCCCCCACAAAAGAAGTAGCATATGTATATCCAGAGTTCTTTACCTTCTTGCCTGCTAAAAAAAATTTCTGAGTCTGCCAGCTTGGCTCCTGGTCCTTTGCTAAGCTTCATCAGGGTAATGGGTAGGAAAAAAGGAGATGCCAGAAGTGCTAAATTGAATTGGAAAGGAAAGCTTTATTTCTGGAAGAGAAAAGTAATACGTTTGTAAAGGAAGGAAAGGAGAAAAGTTTTTAAACATTTGGAAAAAAAACAGATTTTTGTGGACAGTTTCTGTGTGAATGAAATAAGAACACGTTTTTGCTTACATTATGAATGGGATCTCTTTTTGCCATTTAAAAAAACTTAATAAATATTGTAGTAAACTTGTTATGATTTTTCAGTTGTAAGATTAAAGTGGTTAAAGAATAATTTGAAAAAATAGATTTAGTTTCACAAAAAATCCTTAGCATGCCATCTAAAGTGTACCGTTAGGTATATAAAATTGAATGAAACAACTGTAATAAAAAAAAATAAATGTATTTTTAATATATGTAGGTTAAAATAGCAAGGATAGAGATAGAAAGTATTGGAGAGGAAAATACAAAAACATTACATGGTTGTTCAAGAAGATTTAAAATAAATGTGAAGCTGAAGTGAGTAAGTTGAGAGTAATGATGTCTTAAAATATTTCAACATGAAAGTAATAGGGCATCTGATGAAAACTGAATATTAAAAAGGTGAATCTTTTAGATCTTAAGATGCAAGATACATGTAACTGAAGAGAAACAGAAACTTTATTGGAATGTACTAATGCAAAGCACGTGTGATTAAATAATAAAGAGTTAACTGTTTCCTACAGACACAATTAAATGCTAACATTTTAACCCAATAGATAACAGGCACATAGTTGAATTTCTGACCTAACCCCGATTTATTCCTGTAAGAAATACTAAATGGAAAATGGAATTAGTAGTATCTCCTGTGTATTTTTGAATTAGATACCCCAAATATCTGAAAGTTAAATACAAGAATGAATGATCAACATGTATATTTCCTAACAACCTCAATACCATGATATCGATATCTGGAATAACCTTTGAGCCTTAGACTTAGGAAAGTATTCATTAATTTAAAAAAAAAAAAACACCTTTTTAAATAATATTTGAATAAAATTGTAGCTAACCCTTACTGGACACTTACTATATTCCATGAATTTACTTAATTCAAAGTAAGATACAGTATTAACTCATTTAATTTTCAAACAACTCCGAGAGCTAGTTACTATTATTACCTGCATTTTAGAGAAAAGGAAACTGAGATGTGCATAAGTTAAGTCATTGCTAAGGTCACCCAACTTACAAGTGGTGGAAACAACCTAGAATCCAGGAAATCTGGTGCAAGAGCTTGCACTCTTACCAGTACTTACCATTGGCTCACTCAGCAGTTAATCCAGGCTATTTTTAAAAGCTAAAGAAAAGTTCATTTTTAGGGGAAGGCAATCACTCTTCAAAGGCATAACTTTTAAAACCAATCTGATGACTCTTAAGTGGAAGACTTTTATCCACCTAATTATTTCTGTGCTTTTCAAATAATAAAGGGGCACTTATTGTGCATATGTTATATAAAAAGAGCCTTTATGCCAGATCTACAGCACCTTGTTTTAACCTAATAAATCATTTGTATTCCCCATATTCTTTATATAAATATATACTGAATAAACTGAAAACTAAGTTTGCTCTAGTTATCAAGAGACGTTGCTTCATAATCCATAACATATTCCTTGCAAGCCTCAAATAATTTAAAATTCTGTTAACTTGACAGAGGTCGGACACATATCATCTCTTTACAAGCAATTGCTTGACATAAGATTTATTATGTTTGTACTTTTGACATTTTCTTCATGTGATGATATTATGCAGAAAATTCTTCAGAAAGGAATAAAAGAGAAACAGTGAATTTGAAGAACTTCGTAGTATCCAATTCTTCAGATACTTGTTCTCTCTCATCTTTATTTTGCAATCTTCAGTGTACAAAATGCAGAAATATGGCTGTTCTGGTAAGAATGAACTAGGAGTTTCCTGCCCTGAAGGAAATAAGGAAATGATGTATTTTTCCTTTACTTTTTTTTTTCTGTCTTCATGCATGCTATGACCCTTTAACTTGAATATAGCAATTTCCGAGCTCAAGGAAACCTGGAGTCTGTATTTATGTTGTTGACTATAGAGATTATTTCCTTTGCTGGAGCATGGTGGGTAATGACAGACTGAGCATAAGGAAACGGAAACCTGTAGATTTTTATTATAATGTTTGGAGGAAGATAAGTTTACTTAAAACAACCTCTATTATAGTCCCTTCTTTGGCTTGTTGGTCTTCAAAGATAGTTTCTTGCTGATTAAAATAGCATGCCAAATCTCTTTGGCTGCTTTAAAGTGATATCAAACTGAAACATTATATCGATGTAACAGCTAAAAAGGATCAAGATTCTCCACATTTGAGATTATTACTCTTTTGGTGGCCCCAAACACATCTGAGATCTGATGGAAGCTCTACATGGTCTCCTTAGAAAAAGGTATGTTTGACTATAACTGCGACATTTGCATGATTGGCAGGGATTCAGGACTCCTCAGTTACCCTCCCCAAGGTCCCCTAATATCACATTCACAACTTTACTGTAGCTCAGTGCCATTGTTTCATAGATAATAAAAATGACTTGATGAGATGAAGATGATAACATGAGGATATATATTCAAATCAGTTCATTTACCTGTATTTGCATGAACATGTACAGCGATATTTCTGGTTTTTATAATATATGTAAGTTGAACTTAAGTGATCCAATTTCTGCCTCCATTTTCACATGGCCTTCTCCTCTTCTGTCCTTGGGTCACTTATACAAGGATACTTGTCATTGGATTTAAGGATCACCAGAATGATTTCATTTTGAGATCCTTAATTACATCTGCAAAGACCCTTTTCCAAATAAGGAAACCTTATTTCCTAAGAAGATTACACCCACATGTTCATGTTGTCAGGGCTACCGTTCAACCCATTATAGTTACCATTATTGATCATTTGTTAGGTACATGGCATTTGATAGACTGTCTCTTTTGATCTTACCAAAATTCTGTGAAGTAGGGTACCCACTACGGATGAGGAGCTTCAGACCTACAGAAGTTAAATAACTTCCCAGACTTCACCTAGTTTACTCAGTGGTGGAGTTCTTGCTTGGCCTATATCCTCGCTGCTCAAGGCTTAAGGATTGCTCAAGTAGTCACCCAAAGTTAAACAAAACAAAGGAAAGTTCCTAAAGTCCCCTTGGACTTTGTGATTTAATAAAATAGAAACTGTATGAACACAATGAGTTGAGATACAAAGTAGAAGATACATACTGTGAAGAGAAATATATATAAATTTTAAGGGTTTTCAAAGGAAGCTGATTTGCCCAGCCACTTATCAATTTATGGTATCTTAATACCCTAATACAATAAGGCTGATTATAAATGGCTTCTGTGATATTCCCATTACTTTAATACTCACGTTGCAAATCAACACTGTCTTACTTAGTGCGCAATCATCTACTTATTCAACGTATATCAAGGACCAGAGAATTGTGTTATATACTCAAGATGTAAGGGTTAAAAAAAAAAAAAAGAACAAATCTCCCCATCTCCACCCCATTTATATGCTAGTGAAAGAGATAAACAGCAAAGAAATGAGAAGGCAAATACCTAAAATGATCACTATTTTCAGTGAGTGCTTTGAAAGCAATGAATGGGGGAGGAGATCCTAGTTGAGGTGGAGGGGGTCAGGAAAGGCCCCTCTGTGAATGAGGCATTGCTGTTGAAGCGTAAGCACAGAGAAGGAGTTACCCATGAGAGGAGCAGGGAAAGAGCGCTGCAGAATGAGGCAGCCACTGGTGCAAATCCCCGAAGACCAGAGAATGCTTAGCATCTTCAGATAACCGGAAACAGTGACTAGTGTGGGGATGTCACACACTGTGAAATAGGCAGGGGCCAGAGGATGAAAGACTCTTGCTCAGCGTAAGGAGTGAGGCTATTTCCTGGGTGTACTGGGAAAACACCTCAAGGCTGAAGTAGGAAAGTGACGTAACTGAGTTCTCTCTGGGAAGACCGCTTTTGCTGTTCCGTGGAGCATGAATAAAGGTGGCAAGTGTGGAGGAAGAGGGACCAGTGAAGGGACTTTGAGAACTTAAAAATTATCTGTCAGAATTCAAAGTTCACTTAAATGATGGCCTGTCACTGACATATATGAAAAGTGTACAGTGCTTTTTAAAAAAAGTTTGTATATACAGTCAACAGTAGCATATATTTAGTAGCAAATCAATTATCTGGTACCAATTATCTTGTACTCCATAAATGTTGAATATATGACCTATATTATATATACAATATAGGACAGACATTGTTATAGGGGAGACATGTCACTGTTAATGTAAAACAGAAAATATATCTAACAATAGTTTCTCTCAACTAAGAGATGCAATGGCAATCCTGTTTCTCCGGCATCTGGCCACCCAAATAGAAATTAATTTATCAATGATAAATAGTGGGCATTTTTACCTGGTCTGTGTATTTCTGCACAACTTTGTTTTCACCAACCATTGATTCCAGAGATCTTACTTTTAGAAGTGGTCTACAGAGCACAATTACTGCTGGTTTTCAGACCTTCATTCAACCAATGGAGAATAGAGGTATATTATTTATTGTCTAGATTTTCATGTATTTGGACTTGAACAGTCTAAAAATAGAGTTGTAATTTGTGTCTCAGGAAAACTCTATTGCAGTTAGTTTCCAATTCCATTTTTCATTATGATTACAAACTGCTAATCATTATTTTATTATTATTTTTAAAGATTTTATTTATTTATTTGAGAGAGAGAGCCAGCACAGGAGCTGGGTGTAGGGTACTCAAAGGTGGAGCGAGAGGAGAGGGACAAGCAGATTTGGCACTGAGCCCCAAGCCCAAACCAGGGCTGGATCCCAGATCCCTAACAACCTGAGCCAAAAGATGCTCAACTGACTAAGTCACCCAGGTGCCCCCATTATTTTATTTTTTAAAAGTGACATTGTAGTCTTTCTTCCTTGGGGCGCCTGGGTGGCTCAGTCAGTTAAGCATCCAAATCTTGATTTCTGCTCAGGTCATGTTCTCTGCGTTGTGAGGTCCAGCTGCACCTCAGGATCAAGGCTGGGCTCGGAGCGGCCTTAGGGTTTTCTCGCCCTCTTCCCCTCCCCCACCTCATGCATGAGCACTCTCTGTCTCTAAAATAAATGAATGAATGAATGAATGAATGAATAAATAAATAAACCCTTTCTTCCTTATATGTATGAGAAAAATACTTGTGTTTTTTACTGCAATAGAAAGTAGTATAGTTATGACCTTTCATTAGGCTTGCTTTAAACAACTTTAGTTTCCTCAAGATGTATAATTCTATTTCTTCTCACAGCACATAAAGAGGAATAATGTTGGTATTTTGCAGTTAATTTAATTACTTTCCACTAGTAAAAACAGTGACAGGATTTTCTGTTGCTAAGAAAAATCCCCCAACCACCACCCTTGATTGGCAGTGTAGACAAAACTTCTTATGAATGAAATAAAAACATTCCAAATTCATTTCTACCTATATACTCTGACAGACTGTTTCATGTAGAGTTTGAGTCCTTTTTCTCCTACTCTGACTTCAGGAGCAGTTTAGTGATTAATAGGTCAGCTAATACCTTTCATCAAATTCCAGATTCTAGTCATCACTTGTAGTGATGAAATTATGTCATTTGATGCCATATTTGTTGGTAGATTTAATCTACTGATGTTTGCAAAATTTCTTTTTCATAGTGCAAATTTCATTTATTAAATCGAAAACATTAAAAAGTAGTTTGAAATTTTAGTTTTAAAGTGCTATATTGGTTAAGTAAATAGACGTACCCTAAGAAAAACAAAATAAAACAGAAATTGTAGTTTAAAACCCAGTGGTATTATTATTCATTAGGGACAGGTCTTTCAGACAGGGAAATTGATAGAATCCGCTTCCTTTTTTTTGCAACATGGAAGTTTAAGTTACAAGAAAAATAATTCAAGGTCCACACCTACAAATATCACTATGAGCAGTGCAGCAGTACACTGCAGTAAAGTGTGTATGGAACATTTAAAAAACAGCTTGGACTCTTTAATGGTAAAATAATATACAATGGTAGGGACTTAGAAAACATGTGTTGTATTTTATTTTTAAAGGTATGTGAGAAGTGAAAGACCTCAGCCATCGTATGGATCCTTGAATGATGCTGAATCCTGTGAAGTTCTAAGTCTTAATTCCAGTTACCATTATAAAATGACTTTAGCATTCTAATACTACTTTTGAAAGACTAGGATGGTAAATCAGTTTCAGAGTAGACATGTGCAAGGCTTAATTTATGAAACTTTTAAACTACTTAAAAAATGAACTTTGTTCTTAAAACCCAAATTCATCATTTAGGGAATATAATTATGCAATAATGAAGATCTGATATCATTCTGACATGGAATTCAATGTATTAATAGGATCAAGAACTTTTTTTCTTTTAACTTTTGGCATTTATATTCATTAAACAAACATTCACAGCATTTAGCGCCTCGTAATTGCTTGGAACAGGAGTTTAAAAAAGGATACAGGCTTTGCCTTCAAGGCAAAGAGAAGAGGATTATATAAATTGACAATTATAGTTCAGTGGCATAAATACTAAGATAGGATTAAGGAAGCATAGAAATGAAATTTATCAGATTGAAAGTTAAAGGCCTCCCAGAGATAATTCATGAAGTGTTTTTGACGAAAGAGTTGGAATAAGCTGGAGAAGTGTACTCCAGACAAGTGGAAAATCATTCAGTAAGATACAACAGAGGGACGCCTGGGTGGCTCAGCTAGTTAAGCAGCTGCCTTGGGCTCAGGTCAGGATTCTAAGGTGCTGGGATCCAGTCTGGCATCGGGCTCCTTGCTCCCCTGGGAGCCTGCTTCTCCCTCTGAATGCCACTCCTCCAGCTTGTGCTCTCTCTCTCTGATTAAAAAACAAAACAAAACAAAAAATACAACAACAACAACAAAGAAATGATCAAAGTCTAAGTAGAAGAAGGGCCAGTGGAGGTAAAGAGAAAGGGATGCACATACTAGTACATGGATAGAATATACAGGATTTCATGAGGAATTAGAAATAAGGGAGCTGATTGAAAGGAAGCATGAAGAATAACTTGACTTGAGTCACTAATTTTAACTAAAATGAAGGTGGTGGTAAGGCTAAATTTACTTTTGACCACAATTACTCAGTTCACAGTAGAAATGATTAGTGTAAGGAATATGATTTTGAGAGTAATGGAGAAATTTATTATTTTAAAAACAGGAAATAGATTAGATATTCTGTCTGTCTGTACTTATTCCTGCTGAGTTTTAGGAAGAATTTGGGATAAAGACTTAAGATGATATCAAGTTCATCCTCTTACTGAAGTCTAGATTTTTATTGTTGCTCTGCATGTTTTTTGGGGGGTTTTTTGGTAATGGAATGGACTCATAGAACTAAATAGACTGGTTGTTTAGGCATGGAGTAGAGTGTGCTTTGGTAAACTAAATTTGGCAAAAGCAAGAATCTTTATCATGTTTCTAAGAATGACTTATTTTTTAAAATATTTTATTTATTTATTTGAAAGAGAGAGAGAGCATGAGAAGGGGGAGGGGCAGAAGGAGAGGGAGAAGCAGACTCCCTGCTGAGCAGGGAACCCGATGTGGGACGGGACTCGATCCCAAGATCCTGGTATCATGACCTGAGCCGAAGGCAGATGCTTAACTGACTTAGCCACCCAGGTGCCCCAAGAATGATTGTCCTTTCAGTGAGTTCATTCATCATTGGTCTTCTAAACACAAATTTAACAAGCTAGATTGGCTACTGTTCTAACTAGACCATCTTTTTTTTTAATTTTATTTATTTATTTGAGAGAGAGAAAGAGAGCATGCCAGAGAGAGCAGGAGCTGTGGTGGCGGGGGGAGGGTTGAGGGAGAAGCAGACTCCTCACAGAGCAGGGAGTCAGCAGGGCTGATTTCCAGGACCCCAGGATCATGACCTGAGTGGAAGGCAAACACTTAACCAACTCAGCCACCCAGGCGTCCCAGTAACTAGACCATCTTTTTTAAAGATTTTTTTTAAATTTATTCATTTGAGAGAGAGAGAGAGAGAGACAGCCAGCGAGAGAGGGAACACAAGCAGGGGGAGTGGGAGAGGAAGAAGCAGGCTCATAGCAGAGGAGCCTGATGTGGGCTGGGTCCCATAATGCCGGGATCAAGCCCTGAGCCGAAGGCAGACGCTTAACGACTGAGCCACCCAGGCGCCCCCCAGTAACTAGACCATCTTAAATTGGCTTTAGGAAGTATGAAATAGGAAGGGTAAAAAAAAACAATTGTGGAAGTTGACACACTTGTTCCTAAAGTTTTTATTCAAATCCATATTGTATTTATTGACTGGAGATTACACAAAACATTTTGCATTGAGCCAGGTTTCTATTAACCATGTTTTCTTTTGCCATATTTCTTAGCATATAATGGTTGTATTGCTAGAGTGTTATGTAGAAATATCTGACAATATGGTAGGCCAGTTTTAATCATAATTTGATTTACTCTAATACAAGTCAAAATATACTAGACAATTATGCAACTCTAAAATCTGTTTGTCTATACTACAAATGATAAATTGAGTTTTTTTAAAAAAAACTTTTAAAAGATTTTTTCAATTTCAATTTTTAAATTAAAAATTGGTTGAGGGGCGCCTGGGTGGCACAGCGGTTAAGCATCTGCCTTCGGCTCAGGGCATGATCCCAGCGTTATGGGATCGAGCCCCACGTCAGGCTCCTCCGCTATGAGCCTGCTTCTTCCTCTTCCACTCCCCCTGCTCGTGTTCCCTCTCTCGCTGGCTGTCTCTATCTCTGTCGAATAAATAAATAAAAATCTTAAAAAAAAATTGGTTGAAATATTTAAAAAGAATACTCAAAGTTGTTTTGCTTATCCAAACTGAGATGATACATTAAAGTAATCAAAACATACAAGTGGAGTGCATTTATATAGTTTATTACATAATACACAGTTTATACATAAAAAAACCAATAGCTATTATGTTGTTTTTTTTAAAATCTCTGTCCTAATAGATTTAAGGATAATTAAATATGTCATTCAACTATGAAAAGTAAAGTCTAAAAAAACTTCAATTCAACATATACCTGCAAGTAGTTAAATTTTATAATGGGATAAATGATATTATATCTTTTAGAATTGTCTTAATAAAGCATGGCCAAACTTAGCTCTTCGTATATTCTGTACTTACAATATGAGTAGACATTAATTGAATTTCTATACATTTCTGATTAATTCAAATGTCTGTACTAACTGATTCCATAACTTCTGTGACTTTTATTATTCAAGGACTTAACAAAGCTCTACAGGTCTAAAGGGCCCATATTTGAATAAGCCATCTTTTGTTATGTCTACATTTAATCAAATTTAGGCATAATACATTTTTATTCTGAAGTCATCTGCTTTTTATTATTAGTGAGTTCTAGGTTTTCTCTTAGTTACAAGTGATACTACTGTAGGAGGGAGTTTGCTTTGGAATAGTTGTGGAAGAATATGTTCTCTTCCTACATTTTAATAATTAATCTTTCATTTGTTTTGTGAATTGCAAGGAATGGTTAAAACATTTTTTTGTATTGGATGATGCCTTTTGAGTAGCCCAAGCTATGAATTCTATTTTTTAATAGCTTCAACAGTAGAAAAGTAATGTTAAACAATACGGCCATGAAACAAAATTAAATATCAGAGACCTAAGAAAACTTCTTGGGGGATGTGTGAAACATTTTTTGTTGTTTCATTGCAGTACTTTCTTATGAGAGAGCTGTCCCAGTCATAACTGGATGCAAACAATGTTCTTGAACCAAAATTTTAGAAAGGTAGAAATTATGAGGTGATAGCCCTTTTCTTGTGCCAACATTACGAGTTAATATTTAGATATTTTTCAAAATCTGGTAGCTGTTTAGCTTACATATGTTTCTCAAAATCAATATATTTCAGGTTAGTTTATTTAAAAATAAAAAAGAATGATGTCAAAATTGAGAAAATTTTATATGAAGACATTTTTGCTATTCCCTTATGATTTATTAAAATATAAATTATTTAAGATTATTTATACTTATAATAAATATGAAAGAGTAACAAAATATTACATTACTTCCAAACCTCCAAAATGAGATATATTCCTTTTGACTTTTTTATCATTAAAAAAATTTATCTATATTCTCTTTCCTAGAGCCAATTTTCCTCTATTCTTGCTTTAAACCCTCTGTCATCTGTCACATGCTTCATCTAGAATTAAAATGAGTGGATAATCTTCTAACATTTTTTAAAATTTGTTTCAATTTTGTCTAGTTTGCATTATTAGAAACTTATTTAGGCAAAGCATTACATATCTATATATTACCTTATGGTGTAAAATAAATGCAGTACTAATTAAGTGGCTGCTTGCAGACATAAGTGATTTTTTAAACTACTAGAATATGTCTTAGATCCCCTAATATTTTTAGAGTACCATCTTGAGCCTTGGCAAATTACTGACATCCTATTTTTCAAATTCTAACTTAAGTTAAAATAGTCACGAGTATGGAAAATACAAACTGTACAACAAAGGGCTAGGATACAAAATAGTTTTTAAAAACTTTCTGCAGTTTTGGTCCCATTGGGAAAAAGGAGCCATATATTCTTTCCATGTCTATTGATTTATTCTTTATCCTTTAAGTTTCTTGAGTTTTACATGAAATATGTCCCAACTCCCTTGTTAGGACTAAGTAGTGCTATCCAATCAACCTATTTCTCTATATCTATCCATCTGTCTATCTATCCATCTGTCTAACCTTCTGTCCATATATATATCCATCATTCTGTGATGATTTACCTGTTTATATGTAAATTTTAATATAATTATTTTTAAATTTAGGCCTAATTCTTTGGTGCTTTCAGTAGTTAGTAAGTGGATAGTACATTTAACTAAGGTGAATAAAAAACGTATTGCATAAGTGAAAGATTGTGAAATCCAACTTATAGATTTTGAAATCGTATAGAACACACATAACTATCCTGGAGATTAATTGGAATTTTAGCTATGATAAAGACCGCTAAACATATTTGGTCATGTTCTTTCAGAATAACACATTTTACACATTCATTTGGGGTACTGAAAAACACACTATTTGTATGACAAATCTACTTGCAGAAAAAAGAGCATTAATTAGAATCTCCTTGGTAAGTTTTATCCGTTTTATGGTTATCTAAGCTGTGAGGTTTTCCTCTTCTGCTTTAGAAACAGAACACCAATTTTTAGTTGGGCTTAATGCTCTCGATTTCAGAGTTTACATTCTCCATCCTTCCTGATAGTTTATATACTCTTTACTTAACATTTGCATATGTCTGAAATTTTCCAACGAAAGTTTGATATATTAACCATCATAACTCAACAGATAGATAAGTTTCTAAAGAGGACTCAAGTCAATTGAAGGATCAAGGTATTAGCATATGCAATTGAAACTTTTAAATTATTTTAATCAGTTGCTGGCTATAAGAAACACACTTATAGTTGGCTATAATTTATATAATATTTTTACAATGAAATTTACTTTTATCCACATTTTTCCAAAAGATTTATATCCTGATATATATTCCCATACCTATTCTTTGATAGTAATGTGACACCATTCACTTGAATTCTTTCTTTGTAAACTAATATAAGCGAATGCACTGTTGGAGGCTTGAAGCTATGCAACTGAATATTTAACCACCCAAGTGCTGGACTCCCTGAATAAAACTTTCCCCCTGGGGTTGTAAACAGATGAATTTATCTAGTTGTTTGTGGGTTTGATGAAATTATACTGTGAAGGTCACAGCATGTATTCTTCTACTTCCATGAAGGATTTCTACGTTGGTACTCTCCCCAACAAATGCAAGGGAAATGTTACACTCTTTCCTTTTTCAATGATTCGAAGGTTAGAAAAATCAAAGAGGGGGGATGGTATATCTTTGTAGATCTTTGATGTTCAGAAGGAAAATGGCCCGCAGCTTACAATAACATTTAATTATCACTGAGAGCAGACTGTGTTGCAGCTGTTCCAGATAATTATGAGCCCAAGGGCTGACATAAAAATAAAAGAAACCATACACTTCTGCGTGAAAGTTTTGTTTCTTAAATCTCAAAAAGGGTAGAAAGCATAAATATGAGTAGAATGTCAGACACATTGAAAATGACTTTTAGGGACGCCTGAGTGGCTCAGTTGGTTGAGCATTTGACTCTTGATTTCAACTCAGGTCATGATCTCAGGGTTGTGACGGGGAGTGCCATGTTGGGCTCACATGCTAGGCATGGAAACTGCTTAAGATTTTCTCTGTCCCTCTCCCTCTGCAGCCCCCCTCTCTAAAAAAAAAAACAATTTTTCATAAATACTTGTTGAAATTATGGTGGAAACAAATAAAACTTGTATCCAGTGGAATATGTAAGTAAAATTAATCAATGATGTCTATATTATTCTTAGTATAAAAATTGTTCTTTTTTACTTTGTCTCTAAATGATACATTGTGTTTAAGATACCATATGGTCCATGGAATATAATCCAAATCTGATCTTTGGTTTGATTCTTCCTCGTAAGCAGGTGATAATACTGTGATCTGCTTTTATCCAAAGAACAATTTTAAGATATTCTATCTCTCCTACCACTTTTCTCCAACTAGGGGTAGGGGAAGAGTGGTGTGCTGTTATTTCTCACATTTTCAACAAAGCTGTTTTTCAGGGTAAAAACAAATTTAAAGTATGACGAATCAGACTTACTAAACAGATGCACATTTCAAAGGGGAGTGACATAATAACCTATTTGTAAGCCAACAACTCAGATGAACCACCAAATGGAGAATTTGTTTATTTTATTCCTCAGCAAAAGCTATTACCCTCCACTTCTGTTTATTGTTCCTTATATCACTTAGCTTTTGCCATGTATCAAACCACCCCAAACTGACTGACTTAAAAAACTCCAGTTTCTTTAGTCCATGGTTCTGTGGTTGGAATGGACAGTACTTCTGGTTTGTGATAGGTTGGCTGATCTCTGCTGGGCTCTCTCATATGTCTGGTCAGAGGCCAGGTTGACTTGTCCCTGAATGATCTAGAATGGTATCACACATGTCTGACTGTTGGCAGAGGGTCAGCTAGTGGACTGCTGGCTGGCTCTCTTCACTTCTCCACATGGGCGCTCACATTCCAGCAAGTTAGCACAGGCTTGTTCACAAGTACAGCAAGAGACAGGGGGCAAACACTGATGAAGTCTCCACTTGTATAGTATTTGCTCTTACCCATTGGACAAAGAAAATCATGTGGCTCAATATAGGCTTATGTGGGGGAGGATTACCCAAAAATGCAGATACAGGGAAGGGACTTACTATTGCTAGCAGTCTACCTCACTTTGTCTTTCTTTCTCTCTCTCTTTAAATTTTTTTTTCTTTTACTTTCTATTTTTTTTCCTTCTCTTGTCCTCAGAATATGGCCTCTTGGGCCACCTGGGTGGCACAGTTGGTTGACACCCGACTCTTGGTTTCCACTCAAGTCATGATTGGGTCGTGGGATCAAGCCCTGCATTGGGCTCATGCTTAAGATTCTCTCTCTCTTCTCCGTCTGGCCCACCCCCTGTGTTGGCACATGCACATGAGCACGCTCACTCTCTCCTCTCTCTAAATCTTTTTTTTTTTTTTAAAGAATATGGCCTCTTTGTCATTGTACGTGTTATGGTCTTTGGAATCACTTTTTCATGATAAAGATTTCTCTCCCATGACCGTATGCCTTTCCATTTTCTTTTCAAAATTTTCCCACTTCCAGTAAAGGTTTTTAACTAGAAAAACAGAATTACTTCCCTTTGTTTTTAAATTCTAAATAGTTCTGGGAACAAACTTGAGATGTCCATCAGACAGAGTGAGTCCTGAGCACTAAGAATTCTGCACAAAGATTTTTGTAATGCAGGTCTCTGAGGATTTGGTTTGCATTTCTATTTAGTAAAGACCTGGGAGGAGAAGTCAAGGTTAATATTTGAAGATTAAGCTGCAGTCTTAGTATTTGTATATAAAACACTGAGCATTGATCAGAGGGAGGAGACGTTACGACTCTAAAATTCACAATCTTGGTCCATTTTTGAAGGCTTACTCAAAATTTTAAAGTTCATTTTTTTTAAACAGGCTTCCAGGAGTTAGTGACAAAACTGGTTTTAGTTATTTTGAAAATTAACTGTAACTTGTAAAACGCTAAAAGAAACAGTATTAAACTAGACTAAAATATTTTTTTAAGATTTTATTTATTTATTTGACAGAGATAGAGACAGCCAGAGAGAGAGGGAACACAGCAGGGGAGAGGGAGAGGAAGAAGCAGGCTCCCAGCCGAGGAGCCCGATGTGGGACTCGATCCCGCAACAACGGGATCACGCCCTGAGCCGAAGGCAGACGCTTAACGACTGACCTACCCAGGCACCCCTAGACTAAATATTTTAATGATAAAAATAAGAACCCAGAAAAGTGGAGTATCTGATATATAATAAAGCAAGTATTTTTAAAAAGATTTTTTTAAAAATTTTTTTGAGAAAGAGGGAGAGAGGGTGTGTGTGTGTGTGTGTGTATGAGAAGGGAAGAGGGGCAGAGGGAGAAGCAGACTTGCCGCTAAGCAAGGAGCCCAGTGCGGGGCTTGATCCCAGGACACTGGGATCATGACCCAAGCTGAAGGCAGCTGCTTAATCAACTGAGCCACCCAGGCGCCCCATAATAAATCACCTATTTTTTTATTATCTCCAAAATTAAAAAGGATAAAATAAATGTCTACATTTCTCTGCTTATGATGAACTACTTACTTACCTTAAAGAGGTAAGGTAAGGAAGCTAAAATAATAGATATTAAATAAGTTAAACTCCCTAATTTTGAAGGTTATGTAATTGTAATGGTCATAGAACATTACAAACACATGCTCATTATTTATGCATTAATCAAAATGTCTCTATCCTCCTGTTATTTTTATAACTGACCAATTTGAGAATAGAGATCACAACAAACTGGATTTCCCCCCACCATTTCCAGGATGTCAACTTTTGCCAGAAAATATCAATTTTTCCAATGACAAAATTTGCCTTAAGACAAATTAAAGATTTATGTATATGTCCATACACTGATACATGTGATTTGAATTTATTTTTATTAAATATGATAGTGTACATTTGATTAATTTTAGGATAGTTAAAAATGGATGCTAAAAGACTGAATAAAAATTGATAATAACATAAGGATCTTCTTCAACATAAGGATCCTTTAGAAACCAATTTTGACTAGTGTCTATAATTTTTAAATAATTCCAAAGTTAAAATTGCTAACGTTTATTGAGTATATATTTATGTACTCAGGGTATGTTATCCATAGTTCTAACAATATTGTCAGCATTCCTTTATAATGAGGTTGATAGGGAGACATTAACTTGTCCAATATTAAATAATTATAAAGTCCAAAATTAGAAGAGTCCAAAGTTCCTGTGCCACATTTTCTCTCTAATTTATTTATTGGATGGAGAAATAAGATTTCCATAAGCAAATTTTTAGGCAATGATTATTTATCTACAGGTGTCAATATGCTAGATAACAAAGATTACTTATAAAATGCTAGAGACAGGATAGGGGAAAGAAGTTCTTCAAAACACATTAGAATTTAGAAAAAGTGAAGATGTTGGGACAAAGAGTTAACACTACTGGCTTAGACTGGGAGACAGCCATTAAAGTATAATGGAATGAGAATGTCTTGGACCTACAGGCTACACTGCTCTTGAAGTGAGAAAAAGCCGATACTACAGTAGCTCATACTAGAACTTGTATGAAAGGATGAGGCCAAGAGTTAATATGTATGGAGTACACTGAAATAGTAATCACATGTATGACATAGAATTAAAAAAAACAGGAGAAAGTCCAAAGAAGAATCAGTTATTGAGGAAGGTTGCAAATATAGCATCTGAGAGAAGTGAAATGAGTTAGGTGTTTTTACCACCAAAGAGTGAAAACATTGAGCAAGGAAGTATAGAAGTCATATACAACTTTAAAATGTATTTTAAAAACTGAATGATGGTAAGATTTAAAATTCTCTGAAAAAAACTTTTTAAAAGAAACAAATTGGTATGAAGAAGCTATCTTGTGGGGGCAAAAGGGTAACTTCTTTATTGTCAGTATGATAAAATGCAAGAATTCCAAAGAAGGTCATAAAATCTTCACCTCTGTAAAGTGAGAAAAACATGGACAGGTGTGTTTTGTTTAGATTGTCCGCAGCCTTTAGGCAAGGAAGCTGGAGCAGGAAGCTTCATATGATATTAAAGTTTGGATATCAAATATATATTCTAGATACCAATATACAAATTGATAATGAATCACAAAACATATCACATCTTCATTGCATTTGCTCTCTATTCCCAAGAAATATTTTCAGTTCATAAAAATTTCTAAGCCTATCATTATTTTCTCTTTTTTAAAAATACATGTTTTTTTCTTTTTTGCCAACCACACCATCGCATCTGTTACATCATTCCTCCAAACAGATATTGAACAGCAAGTATGAGCCAGGTACTGAGTCAGGTGCCAAAATGATAGCAGTTAAAAAGATAATTTCCTCCCCTCATGGAGAAGATTGGGGGAAAAATGATTAACAATTGTTAAACAACAATAATGACTAAAGAGCAGAAACATTTACCAAGAACATTTTAGCAAAGATGAAAGTGATATATTGATGGAAAATTTTTTAAAATATACTAATAAGAATGCTATATGGACATTGACCCTGAAACACCTGGATGTAGCATTCCGGGAATGCAATTTAATGATTTTTTTCAATAATACTTAAAGTTCTTTTTTCTTTAATTCCTTGCAATGTGGTTTTCCCAAACTATGGTTCATTTTTTAAAAATGCCTCTATTTGCAAAAATATTTTGAAAGGCTTTGTATAATGGCAATAACTTTTTAGAGAAAGTGAGCTTACTGCCCACTGAGAATATTTTAATTCTCTATTTTATCACATTTCTAAGATTAGCTTTTCTATAGAATTTTAGAAAGTTTGACAGCTCTTATTAAGCCCTGTTTTCATACATGATAGGTTGAACTGGTTGAAAAATGAAGGGAGAACTGGCCAATCTGGTTGAATTGTTGTCATCTTAAATCTAACATTGATTGATTATATTTCTTTTTTGGTGAGTTGAATTTTAGGCATCATTCCAGGCAGATACCAAATGGGAGTTCATTAACAGCTTTGACTCCTGTGGTCAAGAGGAAGAATAATGTGAAAAAGTTTTGTTTAACTTAGAGAAAGTAAGGCTAAATGAGGATAGGAGAATCATTTTAAATAGTTACGTGTTCATGTTTTCATATGGCTCAAATATTGAAGAAAAATAGGTAAAGTGAGAGTAGACTGACATATTTGGGTTAAAATCATGAAGCAGTGGTGCTCAACTTTGGCATGCATCAGAACGTTGCTAAAACCCAGAGTTCTGAGCCCCTGCTCTTGAGTTTTTTGATTAGATAGGTCTGGGCTAGGACCCTAAAATTGGCAGTTTTAATAAATTCCTAGATGCTTCTATAGCTGCTAGTCTGGGGACCATACTGGCATTGAGTATGCCTGGTTATGGGTGATAGCCTTTGAGTAAAAAAGTCATCAAAACAATAAAAGCAAAAATAGTAATTAATAGTAGGGACAGATGTATAGCAGTGGCTAGAGAAATAGTTGCAGGCAAAGTGTACTAGGGATGTATTTGTTTTTTTGCTTTGTGTAGCCTGTTCATAGACACGTTGTCCTTTCCACAGTCCTATGACTTTGAGAAGACCATGGCCTATCACAAGTGATAATCTTAACACTAAGCTCCAGGTTTCCTTAAAGGACTTTGTCTTGTTCACTACTATCTCTGTAACACTGTCCCTGATCACAAGTTTACTCAACACAAGCTGCCACAAGAATGTCTTGAGTATGAGCTGAAGCATAGAAGGATGCCTGTCCACAGTGAACAGTGGAGCTATGCAGTGAGCTGATTCCACCCAAATCACGAGGAAGTGAGGACCACAAGCAAACAAGGAAGTCAGTAGGTAGAGAGGAAAGCCGGAAGGTGTGTAACTCCATCCTTGAGAACAACTCCTCTTCTTCAGATGACTTTCCCACGTCCATAAAATTAGCTGTACTTAGCTTCCTCTTCTTGGATTACTACAGGATTTTCTAATACCTACTGAATAACTTTCCCCTCTCTTTTCTTTTTTGGAGAGAGATTGGTTATGTCTCTGCTTCATGCTCCCAAAAAGCTTACACTAGGACCTATAGACTAATTTCCCTGGAGTCAGTTGCAAATAATAAGCCCTTCTAAAAGTTGAAGAAAGTACTTTTTTCAGCTGAAACCAAATTCCCTTTGTGACAAACTGGGTTCTATGAGGAAGATCCTCTGGGATCAGATATCCTGTTTTAACTGCCAGTGTCCGCCAGTCTCAAGGGGTAGTTCGGATAGAATGCGACTTTCTAAGATACGACGCCTGCTGTAGTGGTCATTCTGTACATTTGACAGGAAAAAGAGCGTTTAGAAAGCTCATTCTGGCTGCCACTCCCTGGAGCCCTGATGTGTCCCTGGGATTCTGAATGGTTCTTGGCAGAGAATATTTGGGAAAATCAGGCCCTTTTCAGTTTAAAATGTTCAACCAAAAAGATAATTTTAAAAATGATACCAAATGTAACCAGAAGTCATCCTCCAAGATAGTGTTCAACTTCAAATTAAGGTTAAGAAAACTGGTTTTTTATTATTCTTTAAAAAATGCTCTTTTCAAATATTTCCTTTGAAAGATCTTCATTTCAAATATGCAGTTTCAATTCTAATTAAAATGCTGAATGTGAGACTGATGAATTATGAATAATACGCTTGGTTATCCTTTGGCACTGTATTTTCATACTTTGTACATAGGAGTCCGATAAAAGCCGTGAACTAGGGGCACCTGGGTGGCTCAGTCGGTTAAGCATCTGCCTTTGGCTCAGGTCGTAATCCCAGGGTCCTGGGATTGAGCCCTGCGTCAGATTCCCTGGTCAGTCTCGCTGCTAGGAAGTCTGCTTCTCCCTCTCCCTCCGCCCCTCCCCCCACTCGTGCTCTCTCTCTCTCTCTCTCTCTCTCAAATAAATAAGTAAAACCTTTAAAAAAAACATGAATTACATGCCCCTTTCCCGCCAGGGCTCCAAGTCAATAGCGAGTTTAGTGGGGATTTTGTCTGTGATTTTCTCTCAGCAGGGGTTCTACGGCTAAAAACCATTAGAAAATTCAATCCTTAGATACTAAATTAGTATGCTTTTCCACTTAACTAAGCTAAAATATCCATTTTTTTCAATTTTATTTACTATAAAATCAGTGATGCCATGTACACAGGCGGTAGGGTATCATAAAATACCATTCGTGTTAGCATCTTGATGGAATACTTACCCCAAACGAATAGATGAACTTTTAAATTCAGTTTGTCATTATGCAGCTGCAGGTAAGATTGGCACACAGTTTCCAGAGTGAATTGAAAAAGCTATCAGCTCGTGACTGAGAGCTCATGAGATTGTAACAGGGTGCTCTCGCAAAGGGCGTATGCTTAAAAAAAGCAGCTTAATTCAAAGCATCAATTGATTCCTTGAGGAACAGGGTGTTAAGAAGGAAGCTGCCTGCCAGAGGGAAGAATACGATCAGGGATTAGGAGGCAGGCAAGATTGAAAAACAGGAAGGAAAAAACTGAAGTGTTTGCAAAAACCTAAAAATTCTACCATGAAATTATTTTAGAAGCTCAACAGAGAGGTGGGCAGTTAAAAATCTAAGGGAATCAGAGGAGATTGTTTTGTCATAAAGGAACAATAGAGGAATGAATGCTGTTTCCTTTGAATAAACCTTCTGGTTTACTTTATGGAACATTAAAAGTCATTTAAAACAGATTGCTATTTTGAAGGTCAAGGTGGTTTCTCATATCTGTCCTGTTGAAAAAGCGTGGTTAACTCTCAATTTATCCTGTATTTTCACACTGTCCACTTAGTACAGTCGGGTAAACATAGATTCCTTGTTGGTTTTGTTAGTTTGGTGAGAATATCTGTGTTTTTTTAGCACATTTAATGGATACAATAAAAGGACACAAAAATTCCCACATTGTATATAGTAATTTCTTTAGGATTTTTAGGTTAGTAATTTCCAGTAAATTAAATCATAGTTTATCACATGTCTTTATTTCATTTTTTTAAAACTGTGCTTTGGAAAGCAGTATTCTGTAATTGACAGTATTAGTTTACCTCAGTCCCTATGTTTGAAACTCTCATACACTTCAAAAACGATTGAGTGTGAAAGTTAAAAAAGATTCAGTAGGAACAGGGCATGGGGATGATCAGTCGGTTGAGCATCTGACTCTTGGTTTCAGCTCAGGTCATGATGTCAGAGTCATGAGATTGAGCCCCCCCACCCCCACCCTGTAGGCTCTGCACTCAGTGTAGAGTCTTTTTTGAGATTTATCTTTCCTTCTCCCTCTGCCGCTCCCCCTCAAATAAATAAATCTAAAAAAAAAGATATTATAGGAACAAAGAATTATACTCAAAATAGTTTTCTGAAAAAATCTTTTCTAATGTGCAAATTGCATTGGTATATAGATAATACTATTTGTTTAAAATGCAGAGCAGTTTTAAAGAGTATTTTTTAAAAGTTATAGTCTTCTCTCTCATATAAATTAAATGAATATGTATCAAAGATTATTTTAACTCATTATTAAAGAGAGATGTAGTAAGATGTTATCTTACTAGTTCAAAAGAGAATTCTAAGAACCATGCGAGTATAGGGAATAAGGAGCTTTAAAATGAATTTACAAATAGATGCAAAGCATCTATCCATAAGGCAATAATCAATTTCATACTAGCACACATAATGAAATTGCATTTCTTCAGACAAGAATCCTTTTGGCTATTATCAGTTTTTTGACATGAAAGGCAATTAGGTGAGCTAAACATGACACCACAGTTTTTCTTATTTTTACAGTACTCCTTTCTAAAAGTGATTATTTTTAGAATGTTAAAACAAATATGGATTAACTAAACCATTAAGAGTGAATTTCCATTAATGATTGCTTTTTTTCCTGGCACAATGCTATTCTTTATGTATAAATATGTATATATGCATGTGTATGTAAATCAAATATGTGTATTTATATGTATATAAATATATATGTATTTTTATATATAAATGTATATATATGTAAAACGCATATAGTTTGTCTTCTAATTCTATCAAATACCATTAGAGGAAAGTATCATTTTACCAAAGAGGACACTAAGACTCAAGAAGGTGACCTTCCTGAGTACCATAGCTAGTAACTGTCCCAGTGAGCATTGGACTTGTTCTCTTGTTCCAAGTCTACTACTGTTTTTGCTACCTCAAAGTTGATACAAAGAAAAGCAATAATTAATGATTCCTATTTATGATTATTAAACGCCAAGATGGGCTTCAATCATCAATTAACCATGTAGCTGGTTGAATTTATACTTTATTTGAAACCTGTGAACCCAAATAAGGTAGAATAACCATCACTTTCAAGAGATGAACTGCAGTTAACAACTCAAGGAAAGCCAAAAAGAAAGCCAAATTTGGAAGCTTATATTTGATTTATGTTGTATTTCTTTTTTTATTAAAGAAAATATTTTGCATTTCTTGAAAATTTGATTTTCGTAGTGACATGACATGTTACTAGTCATTACTGATAATACTAAAGATAAGAGTTTTAATCTTCCATTTTTAAAATGCTAAAATAGAAGGATTATTACCTCGTTTTATTGTGGCTTATCATGATAGCATTGATTCTCAACCATATTTATATTAAAACGTATTAAAATATTGAATTCAGTTCTGAAATATAGCCATAATTTAAAAACCCATCTGGAATACATCTCTGCTAATATTAGCGGCTCTATTATTGTTTTCCTGCTTTATAATTTGACAACTGCAATTTTTGAAAAGTCGATAAATGTATATTTTTATAACTATCTTTTCCCTCCCCAAATGCCACATTTTATATTTTAAAGGGAAATGCTCTTTAAACAGTGCTATATTTGTCTTTTGAAACCAAATACCAGTAGCATGGGCAACCACAAAAAAGTTATTCAGTAAAATCTTGGTACCAGCCCTATAAATTAAAACAATATGGAAAATATGTTGTTTTCAAAAATCAAGGCTGGTATTTTTTCAATTTTATTACCTGAATTATTACTTATGGTAGAATAGGGCACTTTTGGTGATGTATTAGTCAGGGTTCTTCAGAGAAACAGAACCAATAGGACGGAAAGAGAGAGACAGAAAGAGATTTATTATAAAGAATTGGCTCATGTAACTGTGGAGGCTGAGAAGTCTCCAGATCTGCAGTTGGCAAGCTGGAGACTCAGGAGAGTGATGGTGTAGTTTCAGTCTGCAAATCAGCAGGCTGGAGACTCAAGAAGCACCAATTTTTCAGTTCGAGCCCAAAGGCAAAAAATATACACACAGTCAGCTCAGATCCCAGCTCAAACAGTGGAATAGGTGGTGTCTCTCTTACTCAGCATCTTTGTTCTATTCTGGTATTTAATTGATTGGATGAGGCCCACCCTCATCAGGAAGAGCAATCTGCCTCACTGGGTCTATAGATTCATATGTTAATCTCATCCAAAAATACTCTGACAGACACAGGCAGAATAATGTTTGACCAAATGTCTGTGCATCCCATGGCCCAGTTAAGGTGATGCCTAAGATTTTAACCTTCACTGGTAATATCTTCAAATTTTTGTCCTTTTTTTTTAATGGCTTGATTTATCTCAAGGCTTTCCCTCTTCATTTATTGAAGTTATTTACTGTACATTACATCTACTTTCTCAGATTGTTAAATTACAGATATTATGAAAGTTACTATAAATATATTTTAGTTAACAAGTTAAATGGAGGGCTTATTTGTATGAGGACCTCAATTTTCTCCTACAACTTGAGTGGACAGAAAAAATGTTTATTCCTTTAAATGATGTTGATATAGAAAAGCCATGTTACTGGGTTTAACAACTTTATGTGGGGCGCCTGGGTGGCGCAGTCATTAAGCGCCTGCCTTCAGCTCAGGGCGTGATCCCGGCGCTACGGGATCGAGCCCCACATCAGGTTCCTCCGCTGGGAGCCTGCTTCCTCCTCTCCCACTCCCCCTGCTTGTATTCCCTCTCTTGCTGTCCGTCTCTATCTCTGTCAAATAAATAAAAATAAAATCTTAAAAAAATCTTAAAAAAAAAACAACTTTATGTAGATGTACAAATAGAGCTAATTATTTTAGGATCCTATTTTATACATTTTGAAAGAAGCGATAATGCTTTATTCCTTGGAATAAAACTAGAGTTTGCCTCACACCTCCCTTCAAGAGTGATTTTTAATGAGGAAGATATAGAATGGAGCAGTGTCCATTTAACCAGCTAACCTTTATTCTAAAGAAACAGCCAGCAGCCATAATGATTTCATTCCTCAGAAGAGTAGGAGGGCATAGGAATATATTTCTTACCTCTGTACAACTGTCAGCATCTTTACTGACATAAATTATAGAATTTAACTTATTGTTTTAATTTATAGAAACTCGTGAAAGAATTTTCTCAAATAATTTGTTAAATATTAACTGTTTAAAATAACTATTTGGATCCCTTGAGAATTCCTCAGTTACTGACATTCATGATAATTAGTGAACACCATTTAATATTTTTAAATTGGAAATAATGAGTATTGAAATGTGTATAATGGGAATTAGATAGTATTAATTTTATTTTCCCATAGTAAGAACATTGATTATGATAAAATCCTATCTTAGTGTGCTTTGTTAATTGATTAAACTATATCAAAATAAACTCCTAATACTTATATTCAAAATGTATAGTAGTGATGGTTTTTATTTTATGTCCTTCCTATCAACTAATACAAATTACTTATCTTTTACCTGCCCAGTGAAAATTAGGTAAGATTCATTTTAATTGAAATGCATATAGTTGAAGAAACATTATAAAGATAATTGTTACATAAATTTAGTAATAAAAAGCAAATAGGATTTGCTAACACATGGTAGGAGAAGTTAGTATATCCAGGAAAAAAAAAAAGTAGAGAGAGAGAAGACATTGTGAGGATGCAAAAAGGAGATCCAGTTTCCTCATGCGTAAAATGGGTAAGCCACAGTATCTCTAGGGGTCTTTCCATCTATAAAAGTGATATGAGCTGGGGCACCTGAGGTGACTCAGTTGGTTAAGTATCTGCCTTCGGCTCAGGTCGTGATCCCAGGGTCCTGGGATCCAGTCCCACACTGGGCTCCCTGCTCAGCCAGAAGTCTGCTTCTCCCTCTCCCTCTGTCCTTCTCCTCTACTTGTGCTCTCTCTCTCTCAAATAAATAAAATCTTAAAAAAAGATTAGATGAGCTAATTCTTTCATTGATTTGCACTGAGACATGGGCAAATCGTGATTGTACTGTACATCAATTTCTTACATGGGAAACATTTGCCTCCAGCGAGAGAAATGAGTAGTAAATAGCAAAGGTAATAGAAATAATTCAGGATATAGATAATTTTAGCTGATAAAACACATATGTTTATGTCTCTAGTGGGGAAAAATATGCTGTGACTTTTACCATGTACTTTGTTCTTTCAAACCCATTTAAGTGGGAGGGGGGAAAAAGGAAAAAGTAACACATTCATCCACAAACTTTTTTTTTAAAGATTTTATTTATTTATTTGACAGAGATAGAGACAGCCAGGGAGAGAGGGAACACAAGCAGGGGGAGTGGAAGAGGAAGAAGCAGGCTCATAGCGGAGGAGCCTGATATGGGGCTCGATCCCATAACACCGGGATCACGCCCTGAGCCGAAGGCAGACGCTTAACCGCTGTGCCACCCAGGCGCCCCCATCCACAAACTTTTGATGCAGAAAGCAAACTAGCATTAGACAGATTTACTCCTGTACTTAATGTCAGAGCTAAATATTTTTTTTGGCGAAATGAATTTTTAGTCCACAATAAATGACAATAGGAAGAGTAGTGTTTGCTTGATGATTCAAAGCTGCATCTATTCTGTGGAAAGAATGATTATTCCACTTACATTTAAATGTTTTTTATTGAACTGAATTGTTTCTAGAAGATATCCAAGTCTTTAAAGTGTTTAAGAAAGTGTTTATGCTTTTTATAAACTGAATACTCTAAAATTATGCATTAAGAGTAATGCATGAGAGACTTTCCCTTCTTTTACCTTAAGTGGCAAGATAATTGCTCTTATTATTACTGGATTAGGAAACTATAGCTATATTAAGTTTTGTAAACTGAATTTTTTTTTTAAAGTCCCAACGCCTTTCTTTTCTCTTCCATTTTTTCAAGTGTTCCTACATTTCTAGAATGGCCCACAAAACTGGATCAGCTCTATATCGATTTTGGAAGACTTACTAGATGCTCTTATCTATACTCAAGGCCTGGAGAAGCATATGTGCACAGCCTGATGTCAAGCAATTTGGTTAAAGCCTTTTTATATGGATTTATCATTCAATTTCTTGTTAATTTGACAACTTTGATTTAAGATTACTGTTAAAATCTTAGAAGAAATTACGAATTTTCACAACGATTTTTACATAGAAAGCCAATAATCATCATTTTGGTCATAAAATGCAAAAGAAAATGCTTTATACATACAAAATGCATGACTCTGGGTTAAAACCATGTCATAAAAGAGGTTCGTTGTGTTTATTTCTTAATTTCTGTTAACATATGATTATAGGATTATGAGAATAATTTATCGATGTATTTAAGTGCTTTAGATTTATACATTTAATATTCAGGAGGGAAATACCTTTGATGTATGGACTTTAGAAATAATGATTTAAAAAAGAAAATAAAATCAGAAAGAATGGGAAGAGCAATTAGGGCAAAATCATTAGATTTAAATCATAAGTACATGGGGATTCATAGTATTGTTTTTCCAACTCTTTCGTATGTTTGAAAATTTACATGATACGATATAAAAATCTTGACTTAAAAGAGACATTACATAGTTTTTCAAAGATGAGTCATCAAGAGATTTTCTATTTAATTCATGGATTAGGATTGTGTAGGTGAAGAAAAAAGAAATCTTTTTCTTTCACTCTTAGATTCGCAACTTGGGCCCCATAAAAAAAGACAAATTAATAAGAAGAAAGCATACAAATATATTTATTGTAAGTTTTTTGTGACATGGGAGCCTTCATAAGGAAATGAAGATGCAAAGAGGGGGTTAAACCTGAGCATTTTTATGCTAGGGTTGATGAAAAAATGGAAAGTCGTAGGCAAAAGGATATGAGCTAAGTGCACTGAACTGGGGTGATACTTAGCAAGGCCTGTTTATTCAAATTCCTCTCAACATTCCTCATCTTCTGAGACATGGATGCTCCTTTCCTCTGTGGCAGGAAAGGCACCTCTCCTGTGAGAGTCTTCTAACCTGCTTCGGGAAAAAAGCCTCAGAGAATCCTGCCAACCCCTGCCATTCCCCCGTTCCTTCAGTTTAAGATACTCAGTATGCCACAGTGCCATAATTTGGGGTAGCATGTTCTGAACCCCATCAATTGATAACTTTGTCTATGTAACTATAAACTTACAGACATCATAAGAAATATTTAATAAAAGTTAAATAAATAATTAATAGTTAAATACAAAATAGTGTTTAAATCTGTTTAATTTACATTTTCAGTATTGAAAGTAAGTGACAGAAATGATTCTTTCTGTCGGGTTTTCTCAGCTGTTTTGGAATAAGCAAAGCCCTAAAATCAATTCATTCATTTAGTCATTCATACATGTTCAACAGGCATGTACTGATTACTTAGGCCAGATATTAAGCTAAGCTTTGGTAATATAAAGATGAAGAAGACATGGTACCAACTTTGAAGAAACTAACTGGAGGAAGCTGGAAATTCCCAGTTGTAATAATGTAGTCACGTGCTACAGTGGAAGACATAGGGCTCAGGATGGCAGTTAATTGGGTCAAGATAGAAGTCATTCTTGGCAGACAGAATAATGTGTGCAAGTTCATAAATGAGTGGAAGAGTATATATATTTTTCAGAGGCGGAACTATGGTAGTGTATCAAAGTGAGTGGTCATTGTCGGTTCTTTTGACATGTCCTTCATATATAATACAAAGGCACTGTGACAAATTAAAAATACTATGTCTAACATGAAACACAACGTGTGTATGTGTTATAGTGGTAGCACCAGGGTTTTGAGTGTTCAACATTTGGCTACAAGTGAGTTTGGCTTTGTTTCATGTGAATGCCACACAATTTATCCCTATAAGACACTGAGTCTCAACCCAGTGATTTTGCCACCAAGGGATATTTGGCAATATCTAGAGACATTTTTGGCTGTTACAGCTGGGAGCTTGCTACTAGCAACTAGTAAGCAGAGACCAGGGATGCATGTGAACAGCCCCATGCCACAGAAAAATTATCTGGGCCTGAATGACAGTAGTGCCAAACTTAAGAAACGCTTCTCTGAGATTACTGTTGGTCATATTTTATGAAAAGTACAGGGAAAACAAAGCTCTGAGTTCCCCATATTTATTGATATATGTAAATGTTTTAGTATGAATAAATTGTATTATAAATTATAAAACATGTATACCTGAGAACCTATTACTCACTTTAAGATCTAAACCCTCTCTGTTCTGTCATCTGCCTACGTGCTCTTTCCCTAACTCATCTTAATTCATTCCGAGAGGTGATTATTATCTTAAATTTTATGTTTTATTCTTATCCTTTAAAAGTAATTATCCTTCAGTAGTTTAATTTTGCTTGGTTTTGCACTTTATAAAAGCAGTATCATCATCTATGTGTTCTTCTGTTATGTATTTTTATTTTACTCAATATTATGTTTTAAGGAATCTTTAGCATTTTTGAGAGTAGCCATATTTCATTCATTTTCACTGCTGCATATAATTTATGTAATTCATACAGCCATCATTTTTTGACAGACATTTGGGCTATTTTTATTACTTTTTTGGTGCTATAAACATGATGTTAAAAACATTGTCATATGCCTCCTGATGGATATATCCAACTGTTTTTTTAGGATATATACTTAGGAGTGGAATTGCTGGGTCACAGGGTATGTGAACAAATGTTTAGATAATGCTATAGTTTTCCAAAGGTTATACCGATTTATAATCCTACCATCATGGGTGTATGAGTGCTCCTTTTGATTCACACATTCATCAACACTTAGTATTATCTTATATCTTTATTTTGGTCCAGTTTTTTTGGTCTGAGTCTAATATGAGATCTCACTGAACTCTTAATTCTGTGATTATCACTAATAAGGTTGAAAGTTTTTCATATGTGTATTGACATTTATATTTCCTCTTTTATGAAAGTCCAAACATGTTTTATGCTGTAGTTTTCTGTTGGAATGTTTGCATTTTTTCCGTTGTTGATTTGTGAGTCTTCGTATATATTTTGTAGTTCTCTTATGGAATGTCAAGGATTATTGATCTCAAGAAATAGTTGGGAGTTTCCCCAGTCTGCTTATCAGAACTACTTGATTAAAACATGAATCTCCTGATGGATAGATGATAAAAGAATGTTAAGAAAAGGAATTTACATTTTGAAGTATTTTATTTTTGCCCTCTTAACTATTTGATTTTTAGAATCTCTCACAATTTAATAACAGTGAGATATGGAAACTGGTGGCTGTTCTATAAAACATGAAAAAAATCCCTTAAAAGATCATGTTTCCCAAATAAATGAATAGAATGTCAAATAGTAACTTCTTGTTTACACTCAGAATATATTGTTATGTTTACCTTTTGACAAAGATGTCACAATTTATAAAGAATCAACAAAAGGGGAAGAACAAAGAGCAACAACTCTATTTCCCCCTATTTGGAAAGGATAAATATAAAACGCNAATATGTATATATCATATATATATATATATATATATATATATATATATATATATATGAATTCAGAAGTTAGCCTATGGGAATTCAATAGAATAACCATTTTAAGATACTAACAATATGATCAGTCCTTTAAAGCAGTAATTTTAGATCAACACAAAGCATCATCTGTCTGAATGTGGGTGTTGCCCCGTCTCCAAGTGATAGGTGACCTTCATATTCAATCCCATGTGTGTTTAATATTGAAGGGGGATTTAGATAAATGAAGACAGTTGATTTCCTTGGCTCTGGATATTTCTTTAACATATTTTCTGTGGATTGACTTTTGTAACCTCAAGCAGTGTAAATAAAACTGTGGTCTTTACTTTGCAAAAATAATGGACTAGAGTAAATCTCTGCAGAGTAGTGGGAGGGTTTCAGACCTGCCAATGTTAATAGTGTGGATGATTGAGTTTGTTTGGATTAAACTAAAAAGACTTATTGATTTTGAATATGAAAACTTCTAAATGTGGTTATTGACCATTCATTGCTGAGGTGAAATTGGTAAGGCAAGGAATGCAGAGAACAAAACAGGGGGAGAGAATTGAATTTGACGTCACAAAGATTATATTCTAGGAAAATGAGAAAACATTCACTTTGCTGACACTTAGAACTTGTAAGGCATTTGTCTAGGGTCTAGTGGAAAATAGAAAAAAAAGAGGATAACTCATTTTTAAATATTGTTTTATCTTTAAAGGTGATATTGGTGGAAATGTCCTATAGATATAGGATTAAAGAAAGATGAGTTAGACATTAGATATACATACAGGGAAATTATGATTCAGTGGGATTTGATAAAATAGTAATAGTAGATCTTCCATTAATTTTTAATAATAGAAATGGGATAAAAATAAAACACAAAAATGTAAGAATACATCATTAAAGAATTGTGTTAGACTGTGTATCAAGGAAAATAAATAGTGACAAATGTCAAAAATAGGAAAAGAATAATTGGATTTGATTATTAGACTAAGTGGTGGAATCAGAATTCTAACTCAAGTCCATCTGATAGGCTTATATTTAGCTGTATCTTTTAGAGTATGTAGTCACAGTATTTGAATATTTAGAGAAAATGAGGATAGTACTGGTTCATTGAATGATTAAACAAGATAGCATGATAAAATACATCATAAATGAAAGAGATTTACAAAGACAAGTTGGAGGGGTGTGGTTTTGATAAAAATATTTCCATATGACTAGAAAATCACTTATGTGGCAGAATATAAATTTCATTATTGAAAATTTCTATTATTTGGTGAGAAAAGAAATATGGTTTAAAATAAGATATGGTTTCTGTTTTGTTCTACTGTTATAATTCTAAGGTCCCAGAAGGTAGGCACACTGTTATATTCTTTTGTCTTGGGGGCATATATAGTAATGAAAGAAGTTACCAGACAAAGATAAGCCCTCTTCCTGGATTTTGTCTTCCAAAACCTAAAATACTGAGGGCTTATGCTTGGACTGGGAGAGGTAGAAGTTGAATTTGTGAGTGAGAAGGGTCCTTAGCTCAGAATGTCCCGGGAGTTGGAGCATCCTACTTTCCTCATTTGTCTCTAGTGGGAACTCCTACTTTCCGCATTTGTCTGTCCGGTGAGGTGATCAGACCTAAGGAAAATGCTGTGTGGTATGCTGAGGGAGAGTGTGTTTAGTGCTCAAGGCAATAGGATTCTCAGCCTCAGTAAGAATCTTGATACCCAGGTTTCAGAAACACCAGAGGGCTAGACACTCTATTAAGGGACTATTTACCCTGGAACCACAAACCTTTTATAATGGATAAGTGTGGATCCAGGACTGGAGAATATGCCCACTAAATATTCTGTCCAGATATGAAAGAGTCTGAGATCTTTTCAAGACTCTATAGAGAGGGAAGGAGTCTCAATAGTGCATTAAACTGAAACTCCTCCTTCCTTTTTTCTGGAATCAGAGTCATATATAATTTTAGTTAGATAATAAGAGTTATTTTTGTGCCTAACTAGAGTACTGTAATACTCATAATTTCTTTTAAAAAAAAATTCTGGGAATGGGAAAGGAGCAAATCACAGACCTTTACACATTGACTTGTTTCTAGGAAGCAATGGAAAACTTCCAAGTAGGGCTCTAAGGTGGAGCAAATTTAAATTAATTAAATATTTTTAATTCCCTGCAGAATTACAACATCAGTGTATGTTTGTATATGTGAGAAGTGAACAAGTTCATCTCAGTTTTCCATTTCTCCAAAAACTCTTAAACATAGGTATGAACATGGAGAAAGGAAAGGCCTGGGGATAGACATGCTGTTAAAGAAGTAGAGAAAGATGAATCCTGGAACAAAGGCAGGAGGTAAAGGAAACTGAAGCCCTAGTTTGTGAGCCCATCTTGGACTCACTGGAGCCAGAGATGGAAGAAGATATTTGACTGTGGGTAGGAAAGTTCACCCTCCTGGATCTGGCAGCCTCATCTAGACTGGGAAATGCTACCGATTCCTCATTCTTACATATTTTATTTTCTGTTGAAAGATTGATGATTACTCTAGCATCAGAGTGGGTGAATTTTTTCATATGTCTGCCTTAGTAAGCCTACTGGAGTCTGGCAGCTTGCCTCACCTGACAGCTAAAAGGCAGGATATACCCCTCTGCAACTCTGTGGGTGGAAGAAAATTTGCCTTGGCCTGTGTTTGCTTCAGACAGACCTAAAAACCACCACCTCTAGCAACAACCAAGAGATTTGGGCAAGTAGCCAGTTTTCTAAGGTTAAACATAAATCTTGAAACATAATTTGATAAGAATAAAATAATACCATACATTCTTCATTTGGGGGGTGTTTATAGCAAAGTGACCAAACTACCTTAGTTAGGCTGTGAAAATGGCAGACTGGGTGGTTCTATTGTGAAGAGAAAGCACACTCATACCAAAATTGGAGCTGATAGTATTTTTGCATGAAGTTTAGGCTTTCTGCTAAAATTTTAGCAGCAGTTTTGCAAACGAGATAAACAAGAGAAGGTTACAGACTGATGGTTCTGCAAGTGGTACCTTGATGGACTGGTCTTGGAATCTCAAACCTTATGTGGTTACCTATGGGTAAATAAAGTACAGTTCCATATACTGTGATTTTTGTCTCTGCTTAAATGTTAATTAAAAATAACCTAAAATATGACTTGTTAAAGTTGGCAAAAAAGTAACTATAAATTATTCATACATAAAATAATAAAACTCATGAATATTATGAATCTATCCATAATAAAACTATATTATTGTACATCATTCATAAATAAAATTATTGTATCGATTAGAATACAATTAGAACTTTAATTCAGTATTCTAAAAGAAGATTTGGCTCCAGTTAATATTTATTAGTTCTTTACAAACTCAAGGTATACTCACATGGGCAGGTGGTTGAAATTTTATATAGGACAACTCGTAGCCTCATTTGGGTTGCTCAGAGTTTTCAGTTTCTGCTATTCTTGTTTCATCATCAGACATTATGCTTGCTTAATTTCATTTTCAGTTTATTTTGTCATGCATTTTTTATTTAAATGACTTTGAGTAAGATAAATATTTCCATCAACAGAATTTTGACCTAGGATTTAATAACATTTAATGTAACTAACATGTTTGGTGTTTTGAGTACATACTTGCCATATCTTTGTTGCTAAGGAGATATGTACACATATAACTTGAATGTGCTCTGTAGGACTCTATCACTGATTTATTCTTTATTGGATTGTGAGACTTGGGAGGATAATGAGATCTTTTCCTGGTTTGAGAGAAGCATTGAAAAGTTTGAGAGATGCTGATAAAGAGTGATTTCAAAGTATATCATTGGATATTGATACAAATCTAATTTTTTTAAAGATCGTATTATTTATTTGAGAGAGAGAGCACACAAGCAGGGCAGGGAGGGGCAGAAACAGGCTCTCTGCCGAACAGGGAGCCCAACCCAGGGCTTGGGGCTTGATCCTAGGACCCTGGCTGGGATTGTGACCTGAGCCGAAGGCAGATGCTTAACCAACTGAGCCACCCAGGCACCCGGATAAAAATCTAATCTTGATGCAAAAGTGAAATTTAAATGAGCTACTGGAGAAAAGAGAAATGCATAGGAGGCTTGTTGTGAGTAAAATTATAACAGGAATGTTGGTCTTTTTTGTCTTGGTCTCTGTCCCTGCCAGTTCTTACTCCTCTGCTGCCAAGAGTGGCACCTGTCCCTTTGAGATACACTCCCTGCCTCTTTCCCATGCCCAACCCTGCCACTAACCCCACTGCTTTAGCCTTCCTTCCACCCTCCCAACACACACATACTACAATGCATCTTTAACAGAGTCCATCCATAGCCAGTATTCAACTACCTAAGTTATCAAATCATCCAGTAAACCTATAATTGTTCAGGTTACAGATCCCTGTAAATATGGGTCCTTTTGTGGAACTATCTTATAAAATACTAGTACAGTTAATTCCGTTGGCTGAATGTGGAACTTTTTTCTAAAATGAAAAAATAGAACATAAAATATAAGCATGTAGTTCTACCTCATCCAATATTCAAAGTTGATACACTATAACACTGGTCATCTTAGAAATGTTTATATGTATGTATCTTACACTACTAGAAAATGGTTTTAACATATAGTTTTCTCCTAGCCTATCTGCACTAAAGCGAAGGGAGCCCAGTCACAGGTCCTTAATTGCTAGAAGTTGACACTGTCCTGTACTTTCGTAGTTTGACTCTTGCTGGTCCCTGTGTTTATTTTCTCCAGTATGGTTTCTCTTTCTACCATTTTTTGTTTCCATTTCTCTTGAACTGTTTTGACCCAAGAGGGTTGAGCAAAAATTTTTGCCTAAGAAGAGTATCATCCTGGGTATAAAACTACAGGTTTAATAGAAGCTTGAAAAGCTCTCAAGAAAAATCAGTAGGCATTTGGAGATTGGAAGGAGACTTCTGTCATTCTGGAGGGCCCCATAAACATCTCTACAGCCTGGAAGGACGGATCCAAAATGGATAAGACTGGAAGCTGGGTGAAGCCGTGGCCCCAGAGGTTTATCTTGATGTCAAAGGTTTTAAAGAAAAAAGAATATTTGCCATTTTAGCAAATTAACATGGTTCTAAATGGACAATGCCCCCTGCAGAGTTTTCTCAGATATGGCTCCCATTTCCAAACGTGCCTAACACTAAATGGGGTAGATGATGTACAGTAAAAGCACATCTTCAAATATTCATTTCAGATGCAGCAAGTCATAATTAAGTTGTTGAATTTAGCAAGGTCAGTGATCCTGAGTTTCCTATCAGTGTATTTTTGATACTTGCTCATTAATGTTTTCAACTGGTAAGATTATTAGCTAGCACCAATTTAAATTTGAAGATGATTTTGTCTAGTAGCCCAGTTTTTCCCATGAATTAGAAATAGAAGTAAAACTTTTAATTTGATCAATTAACATCTTTTGTCCAACTCAAGGAAACTATTGAATCATGGTTTTAAAAACACATAACTACCCCAAGGAGCTATAAAGGAGTGAGATGCGGGTGCCTGGGTGGCTCAGTTGGTTAAGCCTCCAACTCCTGATTTTGGCTCAGGTCATGATCTCATGGGTTGTGAGATCAAGCCCCGTGTTAGGCTCCTCACTCAATGCAGGGGTCTGCTTGGGATTCTCTCTCTCTCTCCCTCTTTTCTTGCTCGTTATCTCGCTCCCTCTCAAATAAATAAATAAATAAATAAAATCTTAAAAAAAAAAAAAGAAGTGAGATGAAGAGTCCCACATAGATGGTATATAAATGTATGAAACCACAGCAGGAGACCCTACTGCCTTAGTTTCAGAAAGTCACCTGCAACACTCCGATTCAGAGGTACTCGTTGTAGAATATCAGCTCTGCCTGTGTATAGGCAGTAAACCATAAGTCTAAGTTTTCCCATGAATAAAATGAAAAAAAATTAGTATCTACCATATTGAGTTGTTGTGATGAGTAAATAAGATAATGTACGTAAAGTACTTAGGACAAAGTACCCAGGTGGGAACTTAATATCTGGCAATTACTAAGTGAATTCTGAACACAGCTTAGCAGAAAGCTTTCTTTCACTAGTGAACCTTTCATGCCTCCCCAAATGCAGCTCTGTAGTCTCCTAGAAATCATACCAGTAAATAGTCATCACCTTGGGGTTTAGAACTGATTATTATTTATATATGTAACTTTTCAAATGAAGAAATAACACCATTTCTAAAGAATATTATTTGACAGGACATACACTGGATTTGTGCAAGCACTATAGTTCTCAATTATCTGTAATTAAGGTTTTAAATAAATGGTGAGGTAAGGAAGGAAACAATATAAAGAATTTGTAGAGTCCACTTAAACATATTTTAACCAGCTGCCATTAAAGGCCCTTAAAATGTTAGTGTGTTCTATAAGCCAATTATGCAGGTACCTATTTCCAAAATGTCTTATGAAGTCTTAGGAAATAATTTAATTGGTACTTTATAGTCTTTTTTTTTTTTTGGTTAATGTCTTTATTCTAAAAGGATCATCCTCAAAGAAAGAGGGAAAAGAAAGCAACAATTTAAAGATTCTTAAGAAGGAAGGCTAAGTGGAAAATGTAATGACTAAAGAATTATTGACCTAATTAAAGTTTAAACTGATCAGTTTGAAACTAGAGTGGTATAAACATCACGCTGATATTGAGGTTTCAGCTTGTGGGTGTGTTTTTTTTTTTCCACTATAGCTCAGCAAAAATGGGAGTACTCTTCGCAACTCTGAAGTCAACATTGTTTACTGCATCGTTTTATAGGCATGCAGGACAAGTGCAGGGAAATAAGTTATTCATGTGCTTCGGAAAAGAGCCTTATTTAACAATTTCCCCCACTTCTTTCCATTTATGTCATGTTCTTCCAGGAGGAATTCACTTTACTGTTAAGTTGCAATAGAACTGCCATAGCTTGTTGATTCCCCAGAAACACTATTACATATACATCACCTTCAATTTCTTGAGCCATTAAATCACAAACATCCCATTACAAAGGAGCTCTTTAAGAGAATGAGAGGAGTTGGAACTTTACCATATTGAGTAACCAAAAATACAAACTTGAGTTTGCATTAGTCCAGACACATACGCAGCCTCCTTGGAATCACAAACAAGGTATTTTAATACTTACAACCCCTAATGAATTTGGCTTTTTATCTTGCCTAAGAAACAAAGAGAAATCTATTTAGCTTTACCTTATCGTTGCTTTTGGAATAAAAAGTTGAGTATTTCAGAGGATCCATGAAAATTAACTACCATATCTAAGACAGATTTTTTTTTTTCTTTTTGGTTGACTTGTCCAAACTGCTTTACATCTATTTGTCTCAATTTCCTGAAACCCGAAGTCAATCCATCCATGTGTTTTATCAGTTCAAAACCATCAATAACAACAACTCCCACTTTTTGAGCATAGACTACACAAAAGGAATTTATGCATTGCCTCTTATATCAGTTGTACAAGTAGGCACAACTGGAAAAAACTGAGGCCCATATTAACATAGGAAGTAACCTTCTAAAGTGTCAGGACGGTTAACTTTTTTATTGTTTGTGTATATATATATATATATATATAAAGTATCTTTTTTGGACTTAAAAACCACAAAAATTTCAAACTTCTCCATTATTTATTTGGTTATAATATGAATTTATAGTTTATTAACTTGATAAGTATTTGAGTATCTACAGTATACTAGTTATAGCGGCTTAGAGGCAGAAATACATATGAAAACAGATAAACTACCACCTAAACCTTGCTCATAAGGAATTTACAGTCTAGTGAGAGAGACAGGAATTTCAGTTGATTATGAGTTCAAATAACTGTAATAAAAGTTGTGGATATAATCTGACAGGAACAAAAATCTTGTATCTTCTGTCTGCTTTTTGGGGTGAATTATTACATACTATTTCAAGTTATGCTTTCTGATAGGACATTAGTATTTACATTATTTATTAAAGTATTATGTTTTTAGAATGATATATTTAGAATGCATATGTGCATTCTAGAGACATAGAGGAAGGCCCTGTCTAAGAAAAAATTATTAAATATATTTTAACCATATATGTTCTTAGAAAAGTATCTTTATAAAATATATTGGATTATTCATAATTCAAAAACCAGCAGGACTGTTCAACATCCCACTGATATTGGGATGTCCCAAATTGATATGGCTTACTAGATTAACGTTTAGATAAAAATTATGTCTAATGGACAATTTATTTCTAAAGTGATACCCATATCCTTTTATGCAAAAAAGTGTTCATAGAATAACTAATGGAGTTTTTTCTCCAACATCTTTTGAGATTAAAATTAACCTAAAATGTAGAAACAAAGCTTTTTTGTTGAACATGATAGATTGAACATGGACATTAGCCTTCACGTTTTCTCCAGACTTTAGATGTTGTTAATGCCAATGGAAAATTTAGTAAGAATGGCATTAGGAAAGGAGAAAAAGGTGGGGAACATGGCAGTAATAATGAAAAGAGAATGAGAGAGGAATTAGCAGCATTAACGTTCGGATGGCTGAAAACCTGAATTAAGTGGTAACTGATTTAGCAAACCAAGAAAGCTGAATCCTACACTGGAATGAAGAAGAAAGAGTAAATGCAATTTACCAGGAAATACCCCAAAAGTTAAGGAATTGGCAATACCAGTTTATCTGAAATTGGGATAAGGTGGGGATACATAGGAAGACCCGTTGAAAGGCTGTTTAAGAAGTAATTAGAACAGCGGCGCCTGGGTGGCACAGCGGTTAAGCGTCTGCCTTCGGCTCAGGGCGTGATCCTGGCATCATGGGATCGAGCCCCACATCAGGCTCCTCTGCTGTGAGCCTGCTTCTTCCTCTCCCACTCCCCCTGCTTGTGTTCCCTCTCTCGCTGGCTGTCTCTATCTCTGTCAAATAAATGAAATCTTTAAAAAAAAAAAAAGAAGTAATTAGAACAGGGGCGCCTGGGTGGCTCAGTTGGTTAAGCATCTGCCTTCAGCTCAGGTCATCATCCCAGGGTGCTGGGATCAGTCCCACATTGGGGTCCCTGATCAATGAGGAGTCTGCTCCTCCTCTGCCTCTCCCCTGGCTTATGCTCTCTCTCTTGCTCACTGTCTCTCTCAAATAAATAAATAAAATCTTTAGGAAAAAAAAGTGATTAGAATATTAGACTCCCCTTCCCTTCTAAGCAGAGGCTTTCTGACTGGGACATACCAGGCACAGTTAGTACCCTTTCTAAAAATCTGGTGACGAAGAGAAATTTTACCAGCGTGTTGAACTTCCAGCTCACTTTCCCTCTGGGCTTTCAGAGGCTGGCAGTAGGCTATACCTAATGAAAAGATAAGAAGTTTTGTGATGAATGACACCAGTCCAAAGGCAAGATTCTATGCTTTCTTAGAAAATTGCCAGGGGCGCCTGAGTGGCACAGCGGTTAAGCATCTGCCTTCGGCTCAGGGCGTGATCCCGGCATTATGGGATCGAGCCCCACATCAGGTTCCTCCGCTGTGAGCCTGCTTCTTCCTCTCCCACTCCCCCTGCTTGTGTTCCCTCTCTCGCTGTCTTTCTGTCAAATAAATACATAAAAACTTTGAAAAAAAAAAAAAAGAAAATTTCCAAATAAAACCACCCTGTGGGCCTATCATTGAAGAATCCTACCTACCCAATTGGCACTTCTTATCAACTTTTTTGTACCCTAGTCTCATATATGAGCAGATAGTCATGAGACTCACCAAGTATTTGAGGAAAGGCCTTAATAAAGAATTTGAATTAAAGAATCTAAATTGTTGTATTTTAAAAAGAGAAAACAGAGGTTATATGGAAGCAATGACACTGAACCAATTAATGGATGGATGGATAAAAAAGAAATAAATAAATAAATAAGATACGTACTGATATCCTCAGAGATAAGAGAACTCATGGCAGTCATAAAAAAACTTAAAAAAAATCAGAGTCGGGGCTCCTGGGTGGCTCATTATCTCATTGTTTCCTTCTATGTACTTCTCATTGACATATCTGATTTGGGGGAGGGGCGTATGACATTATACTAAACTAAATGATTCAGCTGTCGAAAATGTTTGTGTGGTCATAATAATCTAAGAGTGTAATAACAAACATTGATTTAAAAGAGCACAGTTTATATTCTCTTCCAATATGTGTGCAGGCTCGTGATGGGGGTTGCTGTGGTAGGAGCAGCAAATAGAAATCTTAATAGACATTTCTCCGAGGAAGATCTACAAATGGCCAGTAAGCACACGAAAAGAGGCTCAACAGCATTAGTCATCAGGGAAATGCAAATTAGAACCACGATAAGGTAATAATGCACTCTCACTAGGATGGCCAGAATCGAAAAAATAAGCGCTGGTCAGGAGGTGCAGGGATCAGAACTCTCACCCACACCATTTTACGTTGTAAGATGTAAATGTAAAATGTGAAATGTACATTGCAGCTCTTTGGAAAACAGCCGACAGCTCCTCAAATGATTAAACATAGAGTCACCATATGACCCCGCAAGTCCAGGTACATACCAAAGAGAAGTGAAAGCATATGTCTACACAGAAACTTGTACACACGTGTTTATAGTAGCATTAGCCATAGTAGCCCAAAAGTGGAAACATCCCAAGTGTCCATCAATGGAAGAATTGGATAAACAGAATGTGGCATATTCACGCAATGGAATGAAGAATAGATACATGCTGCTACTTAGGTAAACCTTGAAAACAAGCTAAGTGAAAAAAGCCAGTCACCAAAGTCCATATATTGTATGATTCCATTCATAAAAATAGGGACATTGAGAGAAAAGAGATTAGTGGTTGTTTAGGGCTGGGGCAGTGGTAGAGAGTATGGGGTATGGGATTTCTTTCTGAGGTGATGAAAGTATTCTAAAATTGACTGTGGTAATAATTGTACTCATCTGTGAATATACTAAAAAAACCATTTAATCATACACTTACTGTACATATGTATATACATATACAGTTATATGGTATGTGCATTGTACCTTAATAAAATAATTTTTAAAAAGAAAAATTAAGAAACAACAAAACAACCACCTTATTTAAATATTTGAAGACAAACATTCAAAAGTTATAGCTTAAAAGTGACTCCTTATAATCAATGTCCCTTAACCTGAGCATTATCGACATTTTGGGCCAGATGCTTCTTGGTGGTGCAGAGCTATCCTGCACATTGCAAAAGGTTTAAAAGCATCATGGCCTCTACCCACTAGATGTCAATAGCAACCCTCTCTCCTCTCCCCCATTAGCTGTAACCAAAATGTCTCAGGACGTTGCCAAATGGCCCCCGAAGGTCAGGGGATGGAGGGAGGGTTGGTTTTCCCTAGTTAAAACCACTGCTCTAATGATTGGGGATTGGAATGTGGGGAGAGCTGCAGTGTGGAGGCATGGCAATTTTTCCTAACATATTGCAGAATTACTTGACTAAAGTGTGAACATATATGTTTTAGCTTGGGCTGCTCTAACAAGAAACATAGGCAGGACAGATTAAGCAACAGAAATGTATTTATTTCTCACAGTTCTGGAGGCTGAGGAGTCTAAGATCAAGATTTAGTTTCTGGTGAGCATTCTTTTCCTTGCTTTTAGATGGCAGCTTTCTTCCTCTGCCCTTACAGGGTTAGGAGGTGGCAAGGGAGATCTTGTTCTCTTCCCCTTATAAGGCCACCGATCCTATTAGATTAGGGCCCACCCTTAAGAGTGCATTTAACCTTAATTACCTCCCAAAAGCCCTATCTCCAAATACACATTGGGGGTTAGGGTTTCGATGTATGAATTTGGGGGGGATAAAATTTAGTCCATAACAATGTATAACTTTGAATAAAATAGAAACTAAATAATGGATATTTTCACAGAAAACCTATAATAAAATTAGCAGCAAAAGTTCTTCCTTTACTAGATTGCCAGCGAGATCACTGCCACTGGGGATGGTTTTGTTTCGTTTTTAAAGATTTTATTTATTTATTTATTTGAGAGGGAGAGTGTGTGCACATGAGCAGGGTGGGGGGGTGGGAGGCACAGAGGGAGAGGGAGAAGCAGACTCCCCAGGAGCAGGGAGCCCAGTGCAGGGCTCTATGTGGGGCTCTGTGCGGGACATCATGCGGGGCTCCATGCTGGGCTTGATCCCTGGATCCTAGGTTCATGACCTAAGCTGAAGGCAGCTGCCTAACCAGTTGAGCCACCCAGGCACCCCACTGGGGATGTTACTAACAGTACTAGGATACTGTTTTGTTGTTTGTTTTTGTTGTTGTTTTGGATAGTTATATTCATTTGACAGTAATCTCAAATTGTTATTGTAAAGTTTGCAACGGTTTTCAAAAGTATCTCAATGTATTTGGTTATTTAAAAACCTAAGTGAGCCATTTTATAGGCAAAAATTTTTTTTAAGACTTCATTTATTTATTTGACAAAGAGAGACAGTGAGAGAGGGAACACAAGCAAGGGGAGTGTGAGAGGGAGAAGCAGGCTTCCCGCCGAGCAGGGATCCCGATGCAGGGCTCGATCGCAGGACCCTGGGATCATGACCTGAGCCAAAGGCAGATGCTTAACGGGTGAGCCACCCAGGAGTCCCTATAGGCAAAATTGTTTAAACAATTTTTTAAGATTTTACTTATGTGAGAGAGAGAGCACAAGCGGCGGTAGCAGTGGACAGGGTCAAGCAGACTCAGTGAGGAGCCTGACACAGGGCTAGATCCCAGAACCCTGAGATCATGACCAACCCAAAGTCAGAGGCTTGACTGACTGAGCCACACAGGCACCCCAGGCAAGATTTTTTTTTTATTTGCTTACTTCTTTTGTTTTAGGTAGGCTTGGACATCCATTTTTATCATATTTTTCATGTGATTCAGGAAAAAAGAAACAAAAATTCCTGGAGCATGTTTATATCACACCAGAAATATACAGGCAATGACTCTATTTTTATAAATTGTTATCAAATATTCAAAATCCTAAATATGGTATTAGTAACTGATATTTGTCTTAGTTGGTCTAAGATGTTCTCCTGGCCAACCTAAATCATTTGATGCTGTGGTTATTTCCCTGTATGCTCAGTCCTTTAAAGGGTTGTTGAGTTTAAAGTTTTTACTTGGTCAATTCATTAAAAAAAAATCAAATATTCTTAGTCAAAGTAATAAAAGCTTTATTTAGGTTTTTTAAGCAAATAATTAATCTTAGTTTTACTATTACATTCATCAACATAGTAAAAAACTACAGCGTAGGTACTTTTGAAAAAATTGCCCCATTTATCAAGCTGACATTTTGGCTGCTTCACAAAAAAAAGCAGATTCCATCATTGGTGTAAATAGAGGCAAATTCAAATCAAATCATTTGTTCTACTTGGAGATGTTTGATTAATGAGATCCTGCTTGGGTTTATTAATCTTTCTGCTTTCTCCACATCTCTCTTTTGACACATAACCATTCTCTTTGAAACCACCTTCATTTTCTTTATGTATAATGCAAATTTAATTATAACAGTTTTGAAATGTTTTTTCTTTTAGAAATCTTTTCACAAACCATTTATAGGACCTTTATTTGTAAGCTAAATGTATTTACTCTGCTGCATGTTGTGAAGATCTATTTTTCTAACCTCTGCTAATAAAACCCCACCTGGCAAAGAAAACAAAACATTAAAATAATTAATTGAGACCTTTTGCCTCAAACATATATGTCTTACCATACCTTTTAGAATATGAAAAGCTACATAAATGCAGCTTTAGATTATAACATCAGTAAAATGTGCCCTTAGTAGTCATTCTCAAGGTCAATGACAGGTCTTTATTTTTTTTTATTTGCACTATACAATTTTTAATAAAATGCAGTTTATTATTTTCAAATGCAGTACATTTTAAAAAAATTTTTTATTATGTAATGACAGGTCTTTAATGCTGTCTTTGAAGCAAGTGTAAATAGAATCAAAGTTGTTTTTAAAAACTCTATGGCTACTGTGATAACTGAAAGCCAAACATATTTAATAGATAGATGAATAGTGTAAATATTTACCATGTAGGCTTAATGAATTAATTAACCTGCTTGAAAAAAAAAAGGAGCTTCTTTTAATAGTCTCTTGACCACCTTTAATTTAATGGGCTTGCTGCTTATTTTATGTACTGTCAAAACCACAACAGCTTTAGGCAGGAAACATAGTTGACCCCCAACACCACCACTCCCTGGAGAACAAGGGAACTCTGCTTTTAATGCTCAATGAATATGGTCTAGAGTTATGAAACTCAGTTATGAGACTCAGGCAGGAATCTTTATCTAAAAATAGGAAGGTTATAAATTCAAGAGTTGCACAGTCAAAGCGAGGCACATAGCTCATAGTTAGTGGATTCACAGGGAACATGATCTATTGGAGATTAGAAATGCATTAGAAACAAGATATAATTTCATCCCTGCCTAATGTGCTGTATTTTCAGGGTTTCAGAACCCAGCTGGAGACTGTTAATCAGAAAAGAGTCTTACTCTTACATGGGAGTGCTTTATTATTGCTCCTGCAATAAAATCCAGTCCCTAGCTTGAAATCCAAGACTATTCAAAATTTGAATTCTGATTCCTTTTCTAACCACTTAGCTTTTTACTCTAATTCCACCCATCCTAAGGCAAAATACTTATTTTAACAAGGAGGGGAGGCCAACTTTCTGTAAAGTCAGGTAAGAAATAGACTTTGTGAACCATATAATCTCTGTCACAACTACTCCACTCTGCCACTGTTGGCAGGAAAGCAGCCAGAGATCATGCATTAAAACGTGGTGTGGTGTGCACCAGAACACCTTTATTTACAAAACAGGTGGCAGACTTCACTTGGCCTCTGGGCCGTAGTTCGCGGACTCCAGTTCTAGATCAGTTGAGTTACCAACTGGGAATTGTGGCTGTTTTAATAGAATATGCAGTCAATTTATAGACCACAGTCAGGGTTTTATTTAACTGTAGAAGCTTAAATGCCCCAGCCACTGTTTATTATAAAGGTGAACCCTGATCCTCATGGTGCGTTAATTTGTAGGATTTCTGGTAGCAAGCACGGGCACCAAGGCCTCCGAACTTTCCGGATTAGCAGCAACAGGGATCAGCTACCAGCGGGATCTGGTCATATTGGATGAGGATGTCTTTGATAACTCTCTTGGAAGCCTCATCCATGTGTTCCTGGTAACGCGCTACTCTCCAGTCTGAGATGAATTGGAGGACTGTGGAAATCTGGGCCATGTGACCACTCCCTTCACGCAGGTGCCGAGGTCCTCGCCAGGGAATAGCTCATTGCGCAGAAGCAGAACAGGCCCAGTAGCTTCTGAAGCAAGTATGACTGGATTAGGTGGCCTCACGTTTGTTTTGATGAGGCATTTGCCACGTTTGCAGTGTGCCACGGAGTGGCAGTTTTCTTTTATCTGAAGACATGCGTAGACTGCAGACCTCCCTTGGTCTGCGTGGTTGCAGGCATAGACAAGAGTTCCTCACCTTGCGGCTCCGCAAATGGAAAAGGCCAGTTTTTGTTTTATTTTTTAATAGATGCTTGTTTCTATTACTCTTTCATATTCTTTTACAAATTTGGGGGGGCACCAGGTGGCTCAGTTGGTTAAGCCCTGAACTCTTGTTATCGGCTCAGGTCATGATCTCAGGGTTGTGAGATGCAGCCCCAAATGGGGCTCTCGCGTTGGGGAACCTGCTTGAAGATTCTCTCCGTCTGCCCTTGCCCCCATGCATGCGGCTTGCGGGAGCTCTTTCTCCCTCAAATAAATCTTAAAAAAAAAAAAAGAAAGAAAGTTCTGGGAAGTACAATAAAACAAGAAACAAAAGTGTGATTGTAAATGGAAAGATACAAACTTATTTACAAATAAGATTATATTACTCAAAAATCCAGGCGATACACCTGAAAACCCTTTGGAAGGGTGGGTCCCGAAGTTACTTACACATGGGAATCACCTGGAGGAACGCCATAAAAACTTAATGCCTGCTCCTTACTCCAAAGAGATTGTGATTTAATTGGCCCAGCTAGTGTTTTATTTATTTTTTAGATCATTTATTTTTTAGATCTGGGATTCAAAAAAAAAAAAAGAAAAGAAAATATCAATGTGTATGTATTGCATGTAGTAAGAGTATGAACTGTTTTGTGGAACCTTGTTTAGAGATACATATTTTATGTCTAAGTGTGTATTGGCTGTGAAGTGAAATCTATTTGTTACCTGTGAGCATGGTGTAAAAAGTTTGAAAGCTGCACTGAATTACCTAAAATTTGCATAGACTTAAAAGGGGAGCTGCACTGAATTCTTTTGGAATTTGTTACATAGAATAACATTTGAATTACTGATAGCAGTTGGGATAAAGAGGAGAACTCCAGAGGCAAGAAGCTCTTCCAGAAATGCCATCATGGATATTACAAAGGAAAGCGAGCTCCTCATTAGGGCCATGGCCTACAGCACAGCGGGAAAGGCACGCAGCCAAGGATCTTATCCACGTGTAGTGCCTAGGCCATTTCACCAGCAGCTGTTCCACTAACTCACTACTTTTCCCTTTCTGCCTTTTCAATTATTCATATCTGAATTAAGCAGAATAAGAGAAGAGAAGGAAGTTTCAGATGAAGGTAACTTCCCCTGTGATGAAGTCATCCTTTTTTGGGTGAAGAGGGAATTAAAACTCCTCTTCTCCCTGTCTTGTCTCAGATGAAGGATCTTTGTGGCATTTGTTCTCCTCTCTTGCCTCCTGACCTTGCTTGTCTTCTTCCCACACCTGACTCAAACATAAATTGAGGTGAGAGAGGGGAGGTTTTCTTTTTGATTGTAAATTTTGGGATTCCATGATGCCGTTAGGAAATTCAGGTAATGTTAGGCTGAGGAGGAGGAAGAAAAGGAGGCAAAGATATAGAAGTTATTATAGAATGGCTTTTTGGTATAATTATTTCTGTTTGGGAGAGGGAGAAATCCTAGATGTTTGTAGGGCGTGAATGAGAAAAGCATGTGAGAGAGGAAGAAATCCTAGAGGGTTTGTAGGGGGTGAATGAGAAAAGCCTGTGAGAATTAATTCATCTGCATTAAAGATAGAGAACAGAAGTGCTAGTGAGAGTTCCTTATCTTACAGGTCACATGGTACTTACTAACAAATTAACATAGGCAAAACAAGACTGTACCTTATATTTATTTTATTTTTATTTTTTGAAATGGGTAAGAATCTCACCTAGATTATACCTAAAAACCAGAAAAGACTTCAAAATCATAGACAATCATATCTCCCCTTTTTATTTTCTTAGTAAACTGAAGTTTTGAGAATAAGTCAGAGACAGTAAGTGCAGGGAAGAAAGTAGATCCCAGGTTTCAAGAATTCCTGATTAGATTGTTTCCATCATAGCAAACTTGTTTCTCTTCATAAAGAAGAGGTTACATTTTGCTGTATGTTATTCAGTCCATTCATAAATTTATTCATTCATACTTTCAGAAACTGTTTATTGAATTCTTATTATATACCAGTCACTCTGCTAAGTGCCTCTCTCTAAAAGTATAACGAGCAGACTTGGTGTCTGCCGTCTTGAAGCTCATGCCCGAGGACATTGAGACGTTGAATGTGTCAGAGAGAGACATTAAAAATGAGAAAGATACTTTGAAAATATTCAGTTCTGGAGGGGAAAGGCAGTTGAATATATGGGTTTCCTAAATTCTCATGTCTGTCAGTGTTGATTAAATCCTATTTCCTAGAATTTGAGAACAGCTTCCTAGCTCCATTTTCTGTCTTAAAAAAAAAGTCAAAGACTATAACAAGAAAAAATAAAGATGTGATGAAATACAGAAACCTCAATGCTGAAAAAAATCCCAGATTTGTTTTTTTAAATATTGTTTTAAAATTTGCATTGAAATATCTCCTTCATGTTGCCTTAATTTGTACATGGTTTTACCCAGAAGAAATAACAATCAGCAACACATGCTAATTTTTAAAAAGTCACGTTTATCATGTGTTGGTTTGAAAGTCAAAAGCCAAATGTCCGATCTCCTGAGGATGGCCATATGCAACAGTGGAATGCAAATATTTATATTGAAATTATTTTCATAGGTGTCAGTCTTATGTCTTAAGGTGGTTCAAGTTAATCAAAGAGAAACAAATCTTTGCACCATAATTTTTACAACAAAAGAAGTAAAATATTTGTTAAATAAAATATTTTGTTCTCTTAAAATTATGCATTTTCATAATTAGTATCTGTTCAAAATTAAAAAGTAAATTACAAAGAAGTAATAATTGTCATACAAACGTGAAAGAAAAATACAGATAATTGAAGACATCTATAGTCGGAATAGTCCAATCAAGAAGCATATGCACACAGAATACTTCCTGTTTAAAACAAACTAAGATTTGGGAGTTTCCCCAAGTTGCTTGCTACTTGTTTGATTTTCTTACAAAGTAGAAATAAATATTTATATTGGAATAAACAATGGTAACCTTAGGTGCTTAATAAGAAGAGTTATAGTATTAGGCAACTATTAGGGCAAACTGATTGTAACTTACATTTTATTGGTTGTGTATGCTAAAATAAAACTTTCATACAATTGCAAATGCTGAATTCTCTTTAAGAAAATCCATAGTAGTTTGAGGGAAAAATGAGTATGTGTATGTATAGACATACGTATGTCTGTACATATGTGTAATGCATATGTACACCCATGAATCCAATTTATAATATATGTAATATATATGATATATATAATTTAATATATATTTAATATAAAATTTATATGTTGCCACAAACACATTGGATTCATACTATACTTACTAGAATCTTAATTTAAAAATATAAATATTCTGGAAATTATTCCATGCACAACAAACAAAACTTATTCCTGCTTTTTAATGGCTATATAGTGTTCTCCTTTATGATCCTTCCATAATTGACTTAACCAGTTCTGATTGAACGGTATAGTATCAGGACACCTGGGTGGCTCAGTCAGTTAAGCATCTGATTCTTGATCTCAGCTCAGGTCTGGACCTCAGGGTCATGAGTTCAAGCCCCGAGTAAGGTCCACTTTAAAAAAAAAAAAAAGGTATAGTACCAACTTTAGAGCTTAGGAAAGAGTTGGAACAATTAATGCATAGTTGAGGGCACTGTGTCAGTGAAACGGGAAAATGTGCCAACCTAAAAAAATTGCATGATTTCCATATTTAATACTACATAAACAAAATTATCGAGGCAGTGAAACTAAGACACAGAAGGCTTAGAAGGAGGCAGATCTGACCATCAGTAAGTACAGTCCCAGGGCATTAAGATGTTATCTCCATGTCCGGTAACTTCTAGATGCATTTTTTTAAGTTCATTTAGGCAAGTGGATGGTTCAGTTTTTGTGACAATCACTATGGAATTAATAGTCCTTTCTAATGGAATTAATAATGCATTGTATTTAAACTATATTTTCTAGTTTTAATGTTTTTTAACATATTATTTGATTCCTCATAAAAATACTGTCAGATGAAGAAGATTGCTGATGTTACAGAGGAGAAATGGAAACTCAAAAGTTAAATGATGTGCCCAAGACCACAAAGATAAAAAGCATCACGGCTGGAACTAGAAAAGTTCATAAAGAAACTTTCAGTGTTTGTTGTCATATTGCCTCTCAACAAATAAATACATACTTTTATTTTGAACCCTAAATATTTTGTACACTGTTAATATCTTCCATCATGATAGCATGGTCATTTCTGTTCCTAAGAATTTCCAACTAGTCCTTACTTGAGCGGTGCTCATCATAGCACCTTCAGATCACCAACCGGATGTGAAAATCGCCTTTGTCATTGTGCTGGCTCCGAATATTCCAAGGAAAGCCTTGAGCATCTAGATGACCTCAAATTGACCATCTTTCCATTTCGCCCATCCTGTTTATCTATGTCGTCTAAGCATATTGGCTTGTGATCGTGGTTGTCCCATTTCCTTTAGCAGCCAAGAGTAACTCCTTTTCTTCAGGGAGCTCCTGAATCCATGTAGCTTTAGAGAGGCTAACAATCAAGACCTCAAAAATCATTCCCCTCTTCTCGGCATAGTGGTCAATCACAGTATTCCATATCCCTGAACACAGAATTAGATTCAGAGGTCGGGCATGAGATGCATCCCAGGATCATCAGAGTTAGGACCCTTCGTTCTCCGAAATAGTGCTGGAAGGGAAGTTTTCCCCAGGTTGCAAGAGCTCTGCCCAGATACAGCACAGCCCTGGGCCTGCAGGCAACTGTTCTCTCTCTTACTGTGTGGTCGTGACTACAGATGGAGGGAGGAAAGTATAATCAGATAAAATCAGTGGTGGAGCGAGGCAAGAGAGGAGAGATGACTAACTAGTGGCGAGTCCCTGATTTTTATCGCTGAAGCTCACATCCCTTTGGCTCTGAGAAATGTGTTAGCATACCTATTAGCCACATGAATCCCTTTTAAAACATGTGTTGTATGATGAGAGTTGAATGTCTGTCTCTGAGAGAATGCTTGATTTCTGTAGAAGTATCCCTGCCTAGGTTCCTGTTCCATGGATTCCCCACACATTGGTGGGGTCTCCATCACACTGCTCAGCCTTTTACCAACATCCTTTCAGGTAATACTGAATCCCAGCTCTACTAGCTAGAGCCAGTAGTGAATGTTCTCATCACCTGGAACAGCCACCTACCTAACCACAGCTGTTCTAGGGTTTAAAAACCCTCCATATGCATAGACTACCTGCATTTACAAACTGTTGGTGAAATTTTTTGAAGGCAAGGTCTAGTTTCTTCGTGAGAAATTGAACCTCTTTACCCACTACTGGTGGAATTTTTATAAGACAAATTTTGCTGCTTTCGACAGAGGTAGCTCAATTTTCCACCAGTGATCTCGAGTACACAAAGATAGCTATTAACTGTTCAATATCTTGCTTAATGTCTTTGTTTATCAGTCACCCTTAGCAAGGAAGTAAAGTCACAGGCAAACAAAAGCAAATACATCGATGGAGTTCCTGGAGTATAGCTGTAGGCCACGGTGCTGTCCCTATAGAATGTGCCAGGTTACTCTGCTCCCTGAAAGGTGAGAACTGACCTTTGTCTTCTTTGACCAAGAATATAATTTTCTAGTTATTTGAAGAGGTGCTTCCACTGGCAGTCATAAAATTCTTTAGTTACTACTTAAAACACTTATGTTACATTCCAGTGATCACTACATGCGTGATTTGAAATACTCCACCTGAAAGATAATCCTTATTGAGGGTGAAATAGGCAACTTGAATAATCTTTTAATCTTGGACCTTGTCTGGAAGATTTCTGTAAAGGTACAGCGCTCTCATTATCTAAAAAGTATTTACTTGTCCACTGGAGCATATTCTTCAGATATTTAAACCCTTTACAGTATGGTTCATAAAAAGAAAAGCTGAAAGATTCCCAGAAGATAGAGAAGACTAACAAATCACTACAATTTCATTTAAATTTTATTATATCTTTTTATTCTTGTAATACTTTCTGAAAAGTTATTCTAAATATTTTTTTAAGAACTTGGGAAGGTAGTAGCCACTTTAAATGGATATTTTGTTTTATTTTATGGCTCATTCTTCGCAAACGGAGTCAGTAAGTGAAAGTGTTAAAATGAGTAAAGGTTAGGTAGGAGTAGTTTCTTTAATGAGATCTTGGATTCTACTGATTGAATCTTTTTTTTTTTTTTGCCTGTAGGGATAATTATTTATATAAAAATGAACAGTGAGTTGAAGTGATTATGAAGAAAGTTTGACAATATTTTTTATTTATGCCAAACTGTGTGCTCTTGATAATAGTATCTTGTAGTTTTGATTTAGCACTTTATTACTCCAGCTATTTTCAGGGCACTCCATGGTACATTCCAGCTAGTCTTAAACAAATCATGTCATCTGTTCCAACAAAGCTGCTATTTGGTCCTTGATAATACTGTATTGCTCTTGTAACTTCAAAGGAATGAGATGGTAATATTGGATGTTGTAATTGTGATTTTCAGTATTTAGCTTTTTATTCTTTTTTCAAGATGTAGTGTAATTTTTGAGTTCCCATACTTAAAAATGCTTAATAGGTCCTTTGTTAAGGATTAGTTTTTACAATTAATAATATATGAAGACTGTACTTCATACTGCAAACCTTCAGTATGCTAACCTAGATGACAATGACTTTTGTCTTGTCAAAGAGCATTATGCCAAAATTATGACAAAAGCTATAAGCTTATAATTACACAAGTTCAATAATTAAATATAAATTAGAGAGCCATTTTCAGGGGGAGGAGTTAAGATGGCAGAGGAGTAGGGGTCCCTTTTTTCAGTTGGTCCCCTGAGTCGGGCTGGATATGTACCAGACCATCCTGAACACCCACGGAATCAGCCTGAGACGCAGGAAGATACATCTGGATCTCTACAAATGAATTACTCCAGCGCTGAGTATTGAGGTACGAAGCGGGGAGCTGTGACCCCGTGCACAGATATCGGAAGATAAACGGAAGGGGGAGGGAGCCACCGTGTTTGGGTGCCGGGAAGCGGTAGCCACCTGCACTGGAGAGCAGGCCAGACTCACGGACCAGCACCCGGGAGAAAGCAGACTGAGACCGGGAGCCCAGGAACGTGCGCGGCCAGTCTGTAAACCGGAGCTCCAGAGTGCGTGCGCGAACCACACTGAAACAGAGCTCCAGAGCGCTCAGGGGTTGCTGGCAGCTGGCGGTGTTAGAAACACAAAGGACAGAGATGTGCTGGCCCTGGAAGTGAGGGCCGGGACACCAGCTGTGGGGTGCACATCCCGGGACGCTGCAGGGTTTAGCAGCACCAACAGAAACAGAGTTAAAGAGGCCAGAAGAGCTCAGTGGAGAGCGGACTGCAATCTCTCTGTTCTGAGACAGAGGCTGGGATTCGGCCACTGCTGCTCTCTCAGAAGAGGCACAGCAAACTGCCAGGGAAAGCCCCCAGAGAACAAAAGCCCAGAAATACCAGCTCACATTGTGCCCATCCCCATCCCCCCTCGCAGTGGACAGGGCAACTCTACCCAAACAGGGTTGCCTGAATATCAGCGCGGCAGGCCCCTCCCCCAGAAGGCAGGCTGAAAAATCAAGAAGCCCACATCCCTAAGGTCCGTATAAAACAAGTGCACACTGCATGGGTCCTGGTCAATAATTTGGGCTCTGGACAACCCCGCAACCTCTCCTCATCAGAATGACAAGAAGGAGAAATCCCCCCCAGCAATGAAAAGACAATGAGTCTGGGGCCTCTGCCGCAGAACTGATGGATATGGATATAACCAAAGTATCAGAAATGGAGTTCAGAGTAACAATGGTCAAGATGATGTGAAGATTTGAAAAAAATATTAACGAGTATATCGATCTTTAAGGGCGGAAATGAGAGTGAATTTGGCAGAAATTAAAAATGCTGTGAATCAAATGCAGTCAAAACTAGAGGCTCTGACGACCAGGGTAAATGAGGCAGAAGAACGAATCAGTGAATTGGATGATGGGTTGGTAGAAGAAAAAGCTAAAACAGAAACCTGGCTCAAAAAAATCCAATCTCAAGAATGTAGGTTAAAGGAGATTACTGACTCAATGAAACGCTCCGATGTCAGAATCATTGGCATCCCCGAGGGAGTGGAGAAAAACAGAGGTCTAGAAGAGATATTTGAACAAATTGTAGCTGAAAACTTCCTAATCTAGCAAAGGAAACGAGCATTCATGTCCAAGAGGCAGAGAGGACCCCTCCCAAGGTCAACCACGACAAACGTACTCCATGTCACATCATAGTACAATTCGCAAATATTAGATCCAAGGGTACAGTATTGAAAGCAGCCAGGGCAAAGAAATTTCTCACATACCAAGGCAAAAATATCAGGATTACGTCTGGCTACACAGACCTGGAATGAGAGAAAGGGTTGGCAGGGCATTTTTAAAGCTCTTTCAGAGAAAAACATGCAGCCAAGGATCCTCTATCCAGCAAGGCTGTCATTCAGAATTGATGGAGAGATAAGGACCTTCCAGAATCGCCAGTCACTGACCAATTTTGTAACCACAAAACCAGGCCTACAGGATATATTAAGGGGGGTTCTATAAAAGTAAAAAAGCCCCAAGAGTGATCAGAACAGTTACAATCTGTAGAAACAAAGACTTTACAGGCAACATGACATCATAAAAATCATGTCTCTCAATAATCACTGTGAATGGCCTAAATGCTCCCATAAAATGCCACAGGGTTGCAGATTGGATAGAAAGACATGACCCATCATCCATTTGCTGTCTACAAGAGACTCATTTTGAACCTAAAGATACATCCAGACTGTAAGTGAAGGGATGGAAAACCATTTTTCATGCCAATGGACCTCAAAAGAAAGCTGGGGTAGCAATTCTCATATCAGACAGATTGGATTTTAGACTAAAGATTGTAGTTAGAGATACAGAAGGACACTATAAGGATGTATCCAACAAGTGGATATGACAATTTTATAAATATCTAAGCCCCCAACAGGGGAGCAGCAAGATACACAAGCCAACTCTTAACCAGAATAAAGAGA
>NC_048218.1:134282373-134356394 GCF_002007445.2 Ailuropoda melanoleuca | reverse complement strand
CCAGCTCAACTCAGGGGACCGGCTGAAAAAGGGGTCCCCTACTCCTCCGCCATCTTAACCTCCTCCAAACAACAAGTTTTTAAGAGTTTAGGAAGGGTTATTTCAATTTCTTTTCAAAAGGAAATTGTTTACAGATAAGGAGCATGTTTTTTGCCAGCCTAACCCTTCATACTTTTGTACTGTGGAAAACTTTTCTGGTATCTCTGTTCCACATATTTAGTTTTCCACCATTAGACTTCTGTATATAGAACCTCAGTGCTAAACTGGTAACATTGGTTACTTTGGGTGGAGAAGATTGCATCATATAGAATTTGACATTCTAAATTACTTTGGAAATATTTAAAATTTTATATAATAAGCATATATTATTTTGGAATTAAAAAAGGTAAATGTTAAACATAGGTACTTTTATTTTTTTATTATTTTTAAAATTTTTAAATTTAAATCCAATTAGCTAACATAGTACATCATTAGTTTTTGGTGTAGGGTTCAAGTGCTTATCCCATCATATGCCCTCCTTAATGCCCATCACCCAGTTACCCCATCCCCCTATCCATCTCCCTTTCCACAACCCTCAGTTTGTTTCCCAGAGTCAAGAGTCTCTCATGGTTTGTCTTCCTCTCTGATTTCTTCCCATTCAGTTTTCCCTCCCTTCCCCCCTATGATTCTCTGTGCTATTCCTTATATTTCATATATGAGTCAACCCATATGACAACTGTCTTTCTCTGATTGACTTATGCTAAACATAGGTACTTGTAAATTATCTTCTAAAATAAGTATCAAATTTACCATCTCCTTTTTATAATTGATGCAATATGAGATGAACAGATGCACTTACTCCTATACCTCTTTGTATATATTTGATGTGAATCTCACATCTATACATATCTCACCAGTTGAATAAGTATATTGCTTACTTACACTGCTCTTCCTAGTATATTCATAAAATTATAAGGAAAAACTATTTCCTCTGTTAAATCGTGCTATTATTTATGATAATTTGAAGAGATGCCATTGTTTTTTCTTTATTTTCTCAACAGAGAATGTTCTCTTTCTAACCCAGTGTGGTTAACAATTTTTGTTTTCACACATTTGATTATGTCGCCTTGGAGGGGGAAGTAATGCTCTGCTAATTTAATAAATTAGCAATGTGTTAATAATTTGACAGGCGTACACTGGGTTGTATAACTAAAAACTGTGTATGAGCCATCAATAGAGAAAATATCTAATGTAACTAATTTATGGAACCTAATATGTTATAATTCATCTTTTTGATACAGTGTTTCCTATTTCTGGGGGTACAAACTTTCAGTAAATCAGGGGCAAAGAATCACAAAATTAGGGGTGCCTCAGTGGCTCAGTTTGTTAAGTGGCTGCCTTTAGCTCAGGTCATGATCTCAGGGTCCTGAGATCAAGCCCCACATTGGGCTCCCTGCTCAGTGGGAAGTCTGCTTCTCCCTCTCCCTCTATTGCTCCCCCTGCTTGTGTTCTCTCGCTTGCCCACACTCACTCTCTCTCAAATAAATAAAATCTTAAAAAAAAAACCAAAATTAACACTAGGAAAAAAATACAACTTTATGTACATATTTACATTTTATTTTCCTTAACATATAGAGTGCTTAACTCTCTGAAGTTCATTAATTATATTTCAGTATAATTAACTTTATAATATTTCAGTATAATTTAAGTAAAATGATTTGATCTATATATTATGTGTCAAATGAGGAGTGACATAGTTGCAAATGGTACCAGGCATTTTTAAAATTATGTTTTTGTGTCTTTACATTGTTCCTGTCTCTGACCATTGTTTCATATTTATTTCTAGATAAAAGAGTGGCTCTGTTTAAACTGTCAGATGAAAAGAGCTCTAGGAGGTGATCTGGCTCCAGTTCCATTGTCCCCTCAGCCGAAACCGAAGACTGCCCCTGCTACTCCTGCATCCGCAGTAAGCAAACCATCCCCGCAGCCACAGCAGATGTCTCCAAAGAAGGATACTGTACCCAAACAGGATATCTCAAAGGCATCCGAGTCTAAGAAGCCCCCACCACTCGTGAAACAACCAACCATTCACGGATCTCCCCAACCGGCGGCCAAGCAGCCTCCTGTGGCAGAACCCTCATCCAAGCCAGCCCCTCCCAAAGAGCCCTTGGTGCCATCTGAGCAGGCCAAGGTCCCCATGGCTGAGGATAAACCAAAGCAGCCCAAGACAGGAAAGCCAGCCACAGACGTGTCTTCATCGTTGATAGCAGCAAAACCTGATATTCCAAGCTCTAAAGTACAGTCGGAGGATCAAGAGAAAACAACCCCGCCTCTAAAAACAGATGCTGCCAAACCCTCACGGAGTTTTCCACCAACAGGAGAAAGAGTCACCCCCGTCGATTCTAAAGTCATACCCCGACCTGCATCAGATTCAAAAATTATTTCACATCCTGGGCCTAGTTCAGAGAGCAAAGGTCAAAAGCCAGTTGATCCAGTTCAAAAGAGGGAAGAACCCAAGAAAGCACAAACCAAAATGAGTCCTAAGCCAGATGCCAAGCCGATGCCAAAAGGGTTCCCTCCGCCCCCAGGCCCACGACCTACCACTGGCCAAACTGCCCCCACATCTCAGCAGCCCCCAAAGCCTCAGGAGCAGTCAAGACGCTTCAGTCTAAATCTGGGGAGTATTACTGATGCCCCCAAATCACAGCCCACAACGCCTCAAGAAACTGTGACTGGAAAACTCTTTGGGTTTGGAGCGTCAATCTTCAGCCAGGCATCAAATTTAATCTCCACAGCAGGCCAGCCTGGGTCGCAGTCTCAGAGTGGGCCTGGGGCCCCAGCAAAACAAGGCCCTCCTCCTTCACAGCCACCTCCTCAGGGGCCACCCAAATCCACAGGTCAGGGGCCACCAGCCCCTGCAAAGGTTATCCCTGCGAAAAAAGACACGAAAGCTCCGGTGGCTGAAAGATTAGAGCCCAAAGCTGAACAAGTTGCAGCCGTAAAAGGAACAGAAACAGAGGAGAAGCCTCTGCCTGTTCAGGATAGCAAACCTTCAGCAGCTGAGCCTCAGAAGGCTGTCCTTCCCCCCAAGTTGGAGAAAACCCCCAAACCAGAATCAGCCTGTCCGCTCTGCAAAACTGAGCTCAACATCGGTTCTAAGGATCCTCCTAACTTCAGTACTTGCACTGAATGCAGGAATCAAGTGTGTAATCTCTGTGGATTTAACCCTACACCACACTTGACTGAGGTAAGCAATTTATATATTACTTACGGATGTGACTGTATCATGTTTATTCTGAAGTATTTTGGTAGCCGAATTTCTGAGCAAACCCCCCCCCCCAAAAGCAAAAAAGCCCATTTCTAGTAAAGAAGGCATATCAATATTGCTGACATAGAAGTTTCCATTACTTATTACAGGCTTAATTTCTTGTTAAAACTTCATGTAATTATATTTTTCTGGGTTATGCACCAGAATTAAGAAGATGAAATAAGCTGACAACTTAAAGTAACAATTATCCCAATCCTTTGTGAATTAAAGAACTGTAGCTTTGGAGATTACTATGTGATTTTCACTTAATGCCAAGGAGGGGTTGCATTTTACCGTTCCCATGATCTTCAGTCCTTCCGGCTTCTACTACCTTGGAGAAAGTTTCGGTTGCTTACAGATCCGTAAACAACGTGAGGTCTGTTATTTTACAAAAATTGTTAAGAAATTAGTGTAGGTTAATAATATTGCCTACTAGAAAATAGTGGTTCAAACTTACTATGTCTAGACTTCTTATAATTCTCTTTGAACTATTATCTGCCATAAATAGAGTACTTTGATAAGAAATGTGCAAAAAAACCCAAAAACAAAAACAGATACATGGGTTTCAGTGACTGATGTCAAGGAACTGTGTTTTTAAATTTTTTTTTTTTTTAAATGGATGATGAGATATTTTCTCCATGGAATGACCAAAACAGAGATGGGCAAATTTCTACCTAACAGGGTTATAAAAGAATGAATCTATAAACATTAACAATGTGTTAGGGTTGTTAGAATATTTAGATCTTGGGAACTGAGGGGTTAAATGATTGTTGCTATCTTAGATGTTTAATAAACATTTTGGGATTGAATTTTAAATAATTGTTCATTGTTTTTACACAAATCAGAAATACTTAAGGATTATTTTATTCCACTCTCTTTTGATTTTGTAATTCATTGGAATGGAAAAATTGAACAGATTATAGCAAATCTACAGAAGGAGATTTAGAGATTCTTGGTGTTGTTTCTGAGTTAAATTTTTTTAAAGAATAAGCTGTATACATTTTTTATTTTTTACTTTTCAAAGGTATTAGGTTGCTTTGACAGAATTAACATCATGTGAAAGTATTGTTTCTACAGACTTAAGGAGATTTTTATCCTCTTGATCTCTGATGAATAGAGTTAACTGAGATCCATTTTAAAGGCAGATAAAATTTGGTTTCCCTCAGTACTTCATGAATGGTAACAACTATAATTATTACTTACAGTGGTTTGGATTCAATGCAAAAGCAAAACAAAAAGCAGACCTTCTATTTCTCCCATATATTTAGAAGAGTTGTTTTTGGTTGTGTATTCATGAAGCAAAAAATTTTGGTTTTACCAATACGATTGTATTTATTTCATAGACTTAAAAAATTGTACCCTTTAATGAGGAGCTGATGGTGTCAACACAGTACCATTTAATAGTTACAAAACAAACTGCAGCACTAAAAACAAAACATAATGTCTCTATTTAAAATGTATTTTGGGCACACTTAAAAAAAGTGTGGTGCAGAGGGAGGATTGTGTCTGTATGTGTGCACATAGGTAGATGTATATATTTGGACCATAGTGATTACGAGAATCCAGTCAGCGTGTGGAGGTATGAAATGAGAGCACTTGGGTGGAAGGACAAGAAGCTTTTCAGGAAAATCTTTGGTTTTCTTTTGTTGGTTAAATTATCTTTTTTTGAGGGGAGGGTGTGCTAATTTGAAAGGAGGTTTCTTGAATAAAGCACAGAATTACCTAGGCTGTGTGTGAAATTTCCGTTAGTTTGAAAATCTAAGTGATCTCAAGTGTTGAGGTGTTTTAGGTGAAATCCTGTTTTAAATATGACCACTGGGATCACTGTTACTGTTCAGAGTATTTTGCTGTGTGACAATTTATTTGAATTTGGAAGATGTTTCAGAGGAGAAAAAAAAAATGATGTAACAGAAGCAGTTGGCTAGTGTTCCTAACTTAACTGTGCTAATCCATGTGAAGTTCTCAGTTAGTACAAGGCCTTAGTGCCCTCCAGCCTTTCAGTAAAGCCCGTTGGCTGACCTGGTATCAAGGGAGTGAATGACGTTGGTTGAGTGATTCGGTGTTCAAATATTCTTCTTCTTATTAACCCAAAGGACTTGAGAGGATTGGCAGAGGGGGTTAGTTGAAAAGAAAGGCACTTTGTGTTTGCATGTGTGTGTGCATACGTACACATACATTTCTAGAAAATTTTTAATACGATTTATAGGCTTAACTTGCGGTGCTCTCTCAGAGTTCTTTCTACTAATCTCTCCTCATTTCCTTCAGTTAGGAGCGATTAGGAAAGCATCTCCTTCCTGATCCTTGCTTGCTTTCTTTGCTCTCTCCATTCTGCTTGTGATATTTATTTCTTGTTAACCTAATATCTTCTGCTCTTTCCTTCTAGTTTTCAAGGTCACATTCAGAAAATACTCAGACTTTATGCCTGCAATGCAAAGAAGTGGTATTTCTAAGAAAAGATTTAACTATTTCTATTTATTTTTCCAATAGAGCACATTTAACTTTATATTGTAAGCCTCTGCTTCTACTCTACCTAATAATCACTGTGAGGCAGGTCTTCTTTTCCTGTGGGTACCACTCTGCCTTCCCCTTTTGCTGTTCTGTTGCTCTGGTGACGAGAAGAGCTGGTTACAGTTTGTCATGGGTTGGGGAGCTATATAGAGAGTACTTCTCCCTCCCCTGCCCATTAATCAAACACACCTGTCTCTTAGGTTGCTTCCTGTTTCTCATACACAGCATCCTCCACAACACCTGAGCTGTGCCAGGAACTGCCTGCAGGGCCCTGGGGTGCAGCCAGGCTTCCACCTAAGCTTCAAGGTTTAACTGTTTGCTGCCCAGTTTGTATAAATGGCATCGTAATCAAGTAGCCTCAGATAGCAAGGAAGAAGTCTCTTAGGCTTTAACTTTCACCACCTCAGGGAATATCTTAGAAGGAGTTTTAAAAGCGGCAGAAGGGCTTTCTGATAGCGCTGCTCTTAGAGAATTTGGAAGTATCCTGAAAAAAACAGCCTAAGTTGACAATCAGTTTAGTGGCTTTTAATAATTTTGGTTCATTTCAAATGCAAAAAGGACTCAAAATTGCTCATAGTGGGTGTTGATGTTACTGTTTTTACTGTACCTTTCAAAAGTAATTTTTTACCATGGGAATAAAACTTAAAACCACGTTTCCTCGTGTTTCAGCAAGTTCTAGGGTCATAATTTTGCTTCCTTAGTAAGATAATTATGTAGGGCCTAAGTGATGCAGGAAGAGCTAGCATATATTTGTCACTAGGCAACAGATGGGCCTTTTGAGCAGATTAAGACCCAGTGGTGTAACAGGGATCCCTTCAGATCTTTGCTCTCTAGCTGGGGTGGCTTCTGCCTTCTCTATCTCACAGCCAAGAAAAGCCTCGTGGGCATGCGCCGGATTTCTTAGGTTGGCAAACACTTATTTTGCTTTTACTTTAAAATTCATTACTTCATACTTTAAAAATCATCTACCCAATAGTAAAAAACATTTAAGTACACACACATACACACAAATAAAAATGGAAAGAATGATAAAAAAAATCAGTAAGTAGAAAACAATTCTACCAATAATTATTTTCAAAAGAATTATATAATGGAGTTATGCATTCTGTGTGAATATTTCTGACATCCGTGGCAGAGAGGGACTCCTGATGTCAACTTTCTCATGTAAGTTAAAAAGTGCTAAGTTCATTGGTTGAAACAAAATTATCGGTTCTTAATTTTTAGGAGAATTTTGATATGTTGTTTTTTTATTAAGTGGTATTTTGTCAGAAAACTCAAATGTGGATTTAAAACTTCTGTTTAAACAAATTTAAACAAAGTAATTTCTCCATTAGACTTTTCTTCTATGTGTTTTTACATGGTTCATATTCTATACTATATGGTAGTTCTATATTCCAGTCTAACATATGATTATATAACATTTCCTCACATGATTAAAGACTTTGTGCATATTATTAAAAATGATTATTACTTAATTTTTTGGATATATGGATATATATATTTTTCATACACATTCTTCTCATATTGGGGATTTAGGTTGTTTCATTTTTTTAATTATAAATAAGATGAATAATTTTGGATATAAATATTTTGTATTTTTAATGGTTTCCCAAGGAAAATTTACTAGTACAATGTTACTAAAACAAGGGACAAGGGCCCTAAAGTATCAAATTCTCTTTGGAGATGTGATAGCATTTGACATCTCCACCCCTGGCGTCATGATTCCCTTCTTGCTGCAGATTCTCCATACTTGAATAAAAACATCAAAAATGATACTTGTTAATTTGGAAGTCTAAAATTGCTATCATATTGTTCCTTTGATTTATATTTGATTACCAGAAATTTTATTTGGATATTACAGGTAAATAGATGATTCTAATTAGGATCCAGACAAAACGTTGTGTAGGCATTAGGGGAAAAGGTAACTGCTGTAACTGTTGGTGGTTTGGTTTTGGTTTGTTTTTTTGTTTGTTTTTGTTACTGTTTTTGCAACAGGCTGGTATTTGACAGCCTTTTCCTGACAACAATCTTGTTGGGTAGGTTTTACTGTGATTTTAGAGTTTGGGAGCACGAATATCAGAGCAGGGCAGCTGTCAAACCACAAAGGTAGAATTCAGAGGCTAAGCCAGTGCGTTCTCTCCTATCATATATGTGAGTAACCTAAGGAACTGGATAGCCAATGCCCCTTGTTCTGTCCTCTCTTACCTATAAGTTGTGTCATTTGGTAATTACCAGGACTTTCACACCAACATATTTGCAAGTATGTGCATGAAAGCTGGGTAGCATATGGGGCCCACAGAATAGTGGTGGCTCTGTTAGTGGTTGGACCTAGAAGAATGGGCCAATCGAGAGGTTCAGAAGCATAGAGGCCAGCATCATTCTAGCATTTTTCTTTCTGATACGTCCACCTCTGATCACCATTTATGGGTGAAAGGAATGACTGAATGACAAAATGATGTCCCTGCCTTCATGTATCGTGAGTGTGAGGATGTAAAACATTCTCCAGCTGCAAGAAATACTATATTCCCGCCAATGAGTGCAAAGATGTTACTCCCTGATAATCATGAACATCTGAGTGTTCCATTGGTGGTAGTGGTGGTTGTTGATCTTTGCTTCTACCAGCCCTTCCATATAGCCTCTTCTGTCACATTCCCAGGAGTGGGATTGCTGGACCACAGGTTATCTCTATCTTAAGCTTGTTCTCCAGGGCAGTTGTCTCAATTTATACTCTGGCCAACTTCATACATGCTGCTATTTCTCTAGAGACGCTAATGAGCACTGTGGCTAACTCAAATTAAGATTTATTAAGATTATCTTAAGTGCAGAAAAACACATTGGATTTCAGAAACTCAGTATAAAAAAAATGTAAAATATCTCCCTGATAATTTTATGTCGAGTACCATTATGTAAGACTCTCCATCCTTAAATATTGCTATTACTAGTGCCTTTTCCTCATGTAACTCTGGGGTTGCCTATGCCCATGCATTGTGATATACTGTGGTGTAGGATATGTTTCTTTCTCTCTATACGAGAAAAATGCCAATATTATTAGATTTATTGCTCTCTAATTATCTTTTGCAGAGCTCATTTTCCTTATGTTACGCAAGATAGCTGGTTCTTTTTGCATGTCCTCCTGAATGGATAATTCTCAGGGCTCTCATCATCAAGAGACACACTTCTAATGCCTGGTCTGGTCTGGCGCAAGGATCAATGTTCTCAGGTGCTGCTAACCATAATTAAGAAATACCTGTATTATTGGAAAAAAAAATATCTATACTATTGACTAGCATAATGTGGCCGTGCCAGTCTTCACGTCAGGACATCGTCTCTACTGATCCCTCTGGTTCCAAATGTTTTCTCTCTCACTTATTTTCAGAACTTTTGGGTCTGTTTATATTCTCCATGTGGTTTTGGGTAAAAATCATCACTATTTGGGTCAGTTGCTATCAGGAGACTCAGCAGTACTAAATATTATAACTTATATCATTTGGTCCACTATTTTCTCCCTTTCTTTTCTAGATGACTACGTATTTTACTTTCAAAACTCTATTCCAGTAATTTGAGGGGCATCTGGGTGGCTCAGTCAGTTAAGCCACTGACTCTTGATTTGGGCTCAGGTCATGATCTCGAGGTCCTGGGGTCAAGCTCCACATTGGGCCCCATGCTTGGCCCGGAGTCTGCTTGAGATTCTCTCTCTCACTCTAACCCTTCTCCCTGTGCTGTCTCTCTCAAATAAATAAATACCTTAAAAAAACCCCTCTATTCCAGTAGCTTGAATTACAGAAGTAGTATTCCTTGTAACAATCCATAGGGTACTGAAGTGTCGGAAGAGAAGTGAGTAACTTCCTCTCCACCATGCACTTCATATTAATGACAAAGTATCTATGCAGACCATCTTTTTTTTTGTTTTTTGTTTTTTAAATTTTTAATTGGTGTATCATTGGCATGTAATATTATATTAGTTTCAGGTATACAGCATAGTCGTTCAACAATTATATACATTATGAAATGTTCACCGCAATAAGTGAATTGCAGTATTATTGACCATATTCCCTGTACTGCACTTTTCATCCCCCTGACTTAATTATTTTAATAATTATTAATTATTTTATAATTGGTAATTTGTTCCTCTTAATCCCCTTTCCATTCTTCCACTGCTCTCCTTTGGTAGCCACAAGTTCTCTAAGAGTCTCATTCTTTTTTGTTGCTTGTTTGCTCATTTGGTTTGTTTTTTAGATTCCACATAAAATGAAATCATGTGGTATTTGTCTTTCTCTGACTTATTTCACTTAGCATACCCTCTAGGTCCATCATTGTCATGCATGGTAAGATTTCATTCTTTCTTATGGCTGAGTAATATTTCATTGCCTGTACGTACCACATCTTTGTTTTCCATTCATCTATGGATGGACACTTGGGTTACTTCCATATCTTGACTCTAATAAATAATGCTGCAGTAAACATAAGGGTGCATATATCTTTTCAAATTAGTGTTTCTTTATTCTTAGGGTAAATACCCAGTAGTGAAATTACTGAATCATATGATAGTTCTATTTTTAATTTTTTGAGGAACCTCCATACTGTTTTCCAGAGTGGCTGCACCAGTTTGCATTTCCCATCAACAGTGCATGAGGGTTCCTTTTTGTCTGCATCCTTGTCAACACTTGTTTCTTATGTTTTTGTTGTTTGCCATTTTGACAAGAGTGAAGTGATAGCTCATTTTGGTTTTGATTTGCATTTCCCTGATGATGAGAGATGTTAAGCATCTTTTCACGTGTCTCTTGGCCATCTGTATATCTTCTTTGGAGAAATGTCTGTTGATGTCTTCTGCCCACTTTTTAGTTGGATTATTTGTTATTAGGGTGTTAAGTTGTATCAGTTTTTTTGTATTTTGGATGCTAACCCTTTATTTGATACATCATTTGCAAATATCTTCTCCCATTCAGTAGGCTTTCTTTTATCTTTGTTGATTGTTTTCTTCTCTGTGCAGAAGCTTTTTATTTTGATGTAGTCCCAGTAGTTTACTTTTGGTTTTTTTTTTTCCCCCTTGCCTTAGGAGACATATCTAGAAAAATGTTGATACAACTAATGTCAGAGAAATTGATGCCTATGCTCTCTTCTAAGATTTTTATGGTTTTAGGCCTCATGTTTAGGTCCTTAATCCATTTTGAGTTTATTTTTGTGTATGGTATTACCAGGTGGTCTATTTTCATTCTTTTGCATGTAGCTGTCCAGTTTTCCCAACATCATTTGTTTAAGAGACTTTCTTTTTCCTATTGCATATTCTTGCCTCCTTTGCTGAAGATTAATTGACTATATAATCATGGTTTATTTCTGGGCTATAAATTCTCTTTCATTGATCTATGTGTCTTGTTTTGTGCCAGTACCATTACTAGATTGATTACTACAGCTTTGTAAGTATATCTTGAAATCTAAGATTGTGATACCTCCAGTTTTGTTCTTTTTCAAGATTGCTTTGGCTTTTGGGGTTGCTTTGGCTTTTGTGGTTTCATACAAATATTAGGGCTTTTTGGTCTAGTTCTGTGAAAAATGCTGTTAGTATTTTGATAGAGGTTGCATTAAATCAGTAGATTTCTTTGGGTATTATAGACATTTTAACAATATTTCTTCTCCCAATCCATGAGCATGGAATATCTTTCCATTTGTTTGTGTCATCTTCTATTTCTTTCATCAGTGTTTTATGGTTTTAGACAAGTCTTTCATCTCCTTGGTTAAGTTTATTCCTAGGTATTTTATTATTTTTGGTGCAATTATAAATGGAACTGTTTTCTTAATTTCTTTTTCTGCTACTTCATTATTAGTGTATAGAAATGCAACAGATTTCTGCATATTTATTTTGTATCCTGTGACCTTACTGAATTCATTTATCGGTTCTGGTAGTTTTTTGGTGGAAATCTTTAGGATTTCCTATACATAGTGCCATGTCATCTGCAAATAGTGAAAGTTTTACTTCTTCCTTACCAATACTTTTATTTCTTTTTTTCTGATTGTTGCGGCTAGGACCTGTAGGACTATGTTGAATAAAAGTGGTGAGAGTGGATATCCTTGTTTTGTTCCTGATCTTAGGGATAAATCTCTCAGTTTTTGACGATTAAGTATGTTAGCTGTGGGTTTTCATATATGGCCGTTATGATGTTGAGATATGTTCCTTTACTCTGATTTTTAGTTCATCCTTTGTTATGTAATAAATTTCCATTAAAACCCAGTTTACTCTTCTAGATTCTTTAATTTGTACTGTTAGTTATATGTCTAGTCTGCGGTGTCAGTACCTTACTATTTTTATTAGTCTAGTTTTAATATTTAAAGATATTAAATATCCGTGAAATCCTTAGTATAAAAGTCTAGTGATTAGGGTGTGTGGCCAGGATTTAACTTTTCCCTGCTTATAAGCTACTAAATTAACTTGTTACTATTTCATAGTTGCCCGTTGTTGACATGAAACTTCTGGGTCACAGACAAAGAACTTTATTACTCACACCACAGCAGACAGCATGAACATCAAAATATTTGCATCAGTTCACCTTGCCCTCCATTCTCATGTGAGTCATATGATATGGGCCTATATTGATACTGCACATGTAGTGGATTTTTCACATGTGAAGAACACTGAGCTTGTCGAATCCACCTCCTCTATGCAAACTGTAAGCTAGCCTGCTCTTTGCCCTGGAGGAAGACATTATCTTATCCTTTAAGGTTGCCCACTGCATGCACAAGATTCAGAAATAACCAAAATGAAGCAGCACTGTTGGCATAACCTGTAAGACATGTAGGAGAAGAAGTGACCCCCTGAGGACTGTGGTCACAAGAAGGATTCATAATCCAATGGATTTTAAGCTTAAAATATTATGAACTCCTCCTTAAAGTGATGTTAAATATGGAGACCAAGGATGAAAAACAGTGAAAAGTGAAAGTATCCTGGTTTAGGCCAACTTCAGCCACTGGACTGAGGCCTGGAAGCTGCCTGTTTGGAAACCTCTCTTATTCTTGAGTCTGCTTCTCATCCAACTCCATGAAACTTCCATGAAATAAGACTACTTATCAAACATCCTACTTAGATTAAGAACATGAGGCTCATGGAACTGAACTGATATGCTTACGATTAGGGCCAGATAGTGGTTGCTAAGTACTAAGTAAAAATACTCTTTTCATTAAGTTTGTTTTCTGCAGCTCCTTAAAATTTTTTTTTTCCTTTACTTAAATTTTGTGAACAGGAACAGGAGGACAATTTGCAAAGCAGACAGCCCAGCCTTACATTGAAACAAGCAATTGCTCCAGCTGACAATACATACTCCATGAATAAATATATATTAACATTTTCTTGCCCCATTGTATGTGGGTTACATAATCCTACATATTAATATAATGTTACTGTGATTAGAAAATAAATTCGATGGCATTTTTACAATGCAGATTTATGTGCATGATTCTGAGATTATTCTTTCATTAAATTATAGAAATCTATTTAGTCAGATAGCAAAATAATGTTTTTATTCTATATATGACAATCTATAATACTGGTAATGTAATCTACATGGTCATTTTATACAAGTTATCATAGATCTATCTTATTGTAGGAGGAAAAAAGTGGTAATAGGTATTCATATAAGTAATTGAAAGAATATGCTTCGCTTTAATACTTTTTCACATTGGGAATTACATATATATATCTGTATATGCATATATGTATGTGTGTATATGCACATTTATATATCTATAGTTTTAGATCTAAAAATAGAAATTTCCCTGGGAGGAAGTTAGGGCTTAAAATACCACAAGGTTTAATTTTGGGAGTTAACATACGTAGTCTTGTGTATTAACATATAGAAATGTGAGTCACATCTGCCTTGTCAATTTCTAACATGTGTAGTGTCAAGTGAAAATGCCATCAGGAGAAATCGAAATATGTCTTACGTATCAAATTAGCCATTGGAATAAAAATAACCTCAGATATCTGTGTGGAATGCCTAACCTTAGCCTTAACTACTTTTTGTTTCTCTTTTGTTTTCTAAAAATGTTAGGAGAAAATGTATTTATGGACAGTTAAATGTTAGAAGACATGTCGTTATAGACAATTAAATATTAGAAAACATGTCATTTTAATTTTCCCATTTGGGAAGGCATAGAAAGAAGAAATGTTCTTCTGAAGTATTTTCTTTCAGTTGCTTGTTTTGTTAATATTGTAATAAGGCTCTTTTAACAGCTAATAAATATCTTAGGTAAAGGATGGGTTGTGAATTCATCTTGTTTTTAAATCCTGAAATTCACTGTGTCTTCACTTAGATTACCTTTTAGGCGTGTCAGTGTAACAGTCACTCCACATTTTTCACCTAGTTTCAGCTTAAATCACTGTTGCGTAACTTTGTAGGTAGAACGATTTTTTTCCGCATACCGCATATTGTCACTATTCTCCTCATCTCAAAGTACCATCTCCAGCAGTTTTCTTTGGCACCTGCTAAAAATAGAACCTTTCCACCTGAGTCAAACTTCCAAAGGAAAGCTAATTAAAGCACTTGGTTAAACAATATAAATTTTCTTTGAGTAAACTGTGTGAATGCCTGCTAATTTCTTTGGCTGTTTACTCAGCCTCCATGAGACCCTGTGGACTTCTGACTTCCATTATATGTCATGCAGATAGTCTTGCACTCTTGTCTAACTCATCAACATACTGCAGTACGTAACTACTGAAAAAATAAATACTGTCTACTTTAAGAAGTACATTCATACAGAAGTAATGATGTAAGTATTATCTAAGTGTACAAAACCTTTAGTAATAGACTTAAGAGACTTAGAGAAGCGAACAGTGTCAGCTGAGCCATGCCAAACAAAAGATCGAATATGTTTCATGACTTTTATTAAAAAAATCATCCTCTATTTAAAAACCTTGCATGCTTATCAGACTTCTTAATCACCGAGAGTCAGTTTTCTCTAGGCGCTGTCAGGTAGTGTAAAGATACATACTAATTGATGGACCCAACACAATCCGATACCTGTCTGAATAATCTAGGGCATTTTCTTTAATATATTTTATTGAAGTGTCATCTCATAAGATGCTATCCTAAAACATCTTCCTTCGTCAAAAAGATTAGCAAATGCTTTATATTTAATCCCTTTTAGAGATGTTAATTGCATATATTAACACTATGAGAAATCTTTCTACATAGAACTTTGTTTTACCTAGTAGATAAAAAATTTATTTTACCACACACTCTTTTTATTTATTTGGCATAAATGGTTTCTAGAAGACACATATTGCTCAAGAAATAGTATTTTAAATATTAAATACATTTGAATTGATGCCTCCATCATCTTATTCTTAGAATTCTTTCTTTTGACGCTATGCATTATACTGTCTAGGGAAAATTTCCATTAAAGTGTACCACACACACACTTCATATTCAACTTGTCCCATATTGCAGTCATCCTTTTTCCCCCCATGTTGCTTCTTATGTGTTCCGTGCTGTGCTGAAAGGCATCATAAATCCTGAGAGTCACTCCAGACTCTGTTTCTGTTTCACTCCCCAGAAGCTATGACTTTCGACTGGTATTGATTCCTCTTGCTAAAGGTATCTTTGTTTCCTTATGTCTCTCTTATCCTCACTGTTAGAACCTTGTTCAAGTCCTTATTTATCATCTCTGTTATGGTAGTAAGGCTTGCCCCAAACACTTTATTTGGGGAAATTCAGTTTCACAAAATTCATTCTCCAAAATGTTTCTAATTATTTGTGCAATGTCCTTATTTATCATGTTCCAAGGAATCCCTAATTTTGTTTCATATAAGACTATATTCAATGCCATGATCAAAGTATATACTTTCAATTGTCCATACTTCTGCTTGTGCCTTAATGGTCTCTACTTCCTTGCATTCTTATCTCCTTTCTATGTTTTGAGATTCATGTCAAATATCATTTCCCCTCATGTTCTCGTACTTCAGTCAGCCTTCTAGCATTTGTGTAATCTCACCAGAATGTGATCTTTGGAGCACTATCAGTACCATTAAAATGCCAGCGCATGGGAGGCAGTCAATACATCTTTGTTCAGTGAAGGAAAAACAGAATTTAGGGAAATGGCACGTAGAGGGAAATGCATGCTTCCTGTTAATAGCATTATAATTACAGTTAGAAATAGTTTAAAAGTTATTAAGTCCTATATTGGCCACAAGGATTTGTAAAGTACTTCAAAAAAGTCTTATATACTAACATGTATCACTTCACCCCTGTTCTCCAAGTACAGAAGAAATAGAAAAATGAGCTTTTTTTTTACATGAAACAATAAGAACTTTATATATTTAATGTTTTTTGCTTAAAAAATCACCTTAATGAGGCTAACCTATACCACTATTTAATACTATAATCTGCTGCCTGCTTTCCATAATGCAAAAATTTCTCACCCTGCTTTTTTTTTCTTTTGTTCACAGCACTTATTATCTTGTAACGTGGTAGTTAATTTATTAACTTATTATGATTTTTTTGAAACTAGCTTTCCACCTCACTAGAATATAAGTTCCATGAGGGCAGGCAGTTGACACACAGTATACTCTGTCACTGTTGGCATACAGTAGACTCATACAGAATCTTCTTAAAGTGAATGAATCAATCTTTTATAGTTATTGTAGATGTATATCTGAATAAGGTAAACTGGAATATTGATTCAGAATGCTAAACTTGGGACACCAGGGTGTCTCAGTAGGTTAGGCGTCGGACTCTTGGTTTCTGCTCGGGTCTTGATCTCAGGGTTGTGAGATTGCGTGTGCCCCCCCCCACTCCAACCACATCAGGCTTCATCCATGCTCAGCAGGGAGTCTGCTTCTCTCCTTCTCCTTCTGCCCCTCCCCCTGCTTGTGTGCACGTGCTCTTGCGTTCTCTCTAATATTAATAAATATTAAAAAAAAAAAAAAAGAATGCTAACCTCACATCTGGTTAGCTGCAAATGTTTTTAATGACTTTACTACGTCACCTTTTCCAAAGCCTAATTTCAAAAGGTGGAAAGAAGACACATGTATCACATATATTTGAAAACTTTCTCCAAAATAAATTGTCCTTATAGAATGGGGCTTATAAGGGACCATGTATCTTCTGTTACAGCTGAGGGATAAATGAATGAAACTAAGCTTGAAGGAAAAGAGACAGTGGGTTTAGTGATCTCTAGTAGAGAGGCAGTATGTGTTGTCCAGATGGCACCTCAGCCACCTCATAGTGGCTTAGTTTCTTCACCTACAAAATGGGCACGATAGTAAGAGGACCTTCTTCATAAGACTGCTGTCAGGATAAGAAGAGTGAATACATGTTAAGCTTCCGATACAGTTCATGGCAGTGGATAAAGCTCAATAATTGATCGTTTTGCTAGCTACCGTTGCTGGATCTTGAAGGCATACGGTATCAAGATACACCTTTTGCTAAGTCTTGATAAAAGTGATTCTTTTCTAAGTCAAGTTTTTCTTCTAAGGAAAGCTAAGCTGCTTAATGAAATGTGTTTTGATGTTAAATGGCAAGCCTTTATTCCAAGCCTGAAAGATTATTTTAGATTATTTTATATGATGTGGTAAAAAGTAATGGGCCCTGACTAAAATGAAAACACATGCATTGCTGTGTTTTTATGTGCAATGTCAACCATGCTTCTATTTTTACTTAACGAGCTTTTCTCTATCATTGTGGCATATTAATATGAATGCTTTCTTTACATATGAAATGAAGCAAAGTATCTCTAAGATTTCAAAAAAACTTTTATCAAGAGAAGTTTTATCATGGATTTTCTTAAAATGAATATACTTGGAAAGCCTTAGAATATTGCTGAGAAGTAATCACCAACAAAAATATGTTGACATGAAAAATGCTCAGTGAAATTTATGGCTGAATGGCTTAATTCATGTCAGCTATGGCCTGAGATTTATTTTCTTTTCTGACACTTTTAAATAAATTGTTCACATTTTGGTATTTCTGAAAAATTTGAGTTAAATGAAGGTTTTTACGTCATCATGATTTTTTGCCAAATGAAGCCCCGTAGCCAGCATTGTTATAATGATTTATCCTAGTTCTTTAAAAACAAGCATATGTTTTGTAATTAAAACACTGTATCACACTCAGGGAAATTGTAAATATAGTTCTTGACAGAGTATTATTTATTTAAATTATACAAAAATAAACCATCATAACATTTATAGTTTTAAAATGATATTATTTTCAATTTTTAAGAAGTTATATAACACTCAAAGGAAACCTAAATATACAGTTCATTTTAAAACTGACGTTACTCTAAATTTCAGTTGTGAAGTAGAAACTGCTTTTTTTTTCTGCAATGTGTATTAGTTTTCTTTTGCTATCCAGCAAGTTGCCATAAACTTAGCAGCTTTAAAACAATATACATTTATTAACTCACAGTTTTGTGGCTCAAAACTCTGGTAGGACATGGCTTCTCAGATCAGAATCTTAAGACAGACATCAAGATGTGGTTGAGGCTGTGTTCCTATCTCGGGGCTCTGCTAAAGAATCTGCTTCCAGACTTATTCAGGTTCTTAGCAGAATTCAGTTCTTTGTGATTGTAGGACTGAGTTCTCTGTTTTCTGGACTGTCTGCCAGGGGTTACTGTTAGTTCTTGGAAACGATGGGTATGCCTTGTCTTATGGATCCCCCATCTTCAAGGCCAGTGACAGAATTTTCCTTATGTGAAATGCATCTCACACTTTTAAGTCTCTGACTTGAAGAAGGACCCAGCCTTTTCCAAAGGCTCATCTGATTGGATTGAGCCTGACTGGATAGCTTCTCCATTGATTTACTCAGAAGTCAACTGATTAGTAACCTGATGGAAAATAGCCCATCATGTTTGCAGTTTCCTCCCATACTGAAGTGAAGGGAATTAAATAAAGTGTGTGTTCCAAAGGGTAGAAGTCTTGGGGAAGGGAGATGTATCTTAGGATTCTACCTACCACTGCTGCTAAGTTACTGCATTTATTAAAGCAAGAGAATTTTATGAACGAGGGCACATGTATTAAATTGATTTTGTTACAGAGCATACATACATAAATGCACCCAAGTACTTCACTGAAACATGGATGTAAAGTAGAATTAATTTATCTGAAATCCCATGACAGGAAAGAGAGTGTGTTAGAGCAGTACCAGAAGTAATCGTTATGGTGCCATCTCTCATTTAAGCCTTCCACATAAAAATACTAATGCATTATTCTCTTTATTGGGATAGTAATGAGAGGTCTTTATGAATTTACAGTTAAATGCTTGACCTTATTTTTTTTGTAATCTTACCATTCATTTGTTAAATGAACCAGATTATATTGGAAATTAGAGTATAAGATTCCCTCTGTGGGAGGAGATGGACTCGACAGGGCTGAACAGTTGACTGGATATGTGGAAGTAGAAAGACAAATATGACTGCGTGCTTTTCATTCTGGGATATTGGGACAGAGATTGTAAAATCAAGTAAAATTGGAGTGATGTTCAATTACTGGAATGTTAGTGTGCCGAAGGAAGTTAGATTAGTCAGCTCTAGATCTTAGAGGATATCAGGGAGTGCCTTTCTATTTTGGATGTCATCAGAATAGAAGTGGTGTCAAAGTCACAGAATTAGATTAAAATATAGAAGAAAAAAATGTGGAAAAGCAAAGAGGCTGAGATCTAGGAAAGGCCAGATTTTGTGGGGGAAAGGGTAAGGAGCAAAGCATCACGTATTGAGTGATTAGAGAGGAAGGAAAACTAAAAAGGGCATTTTGGAACGACCAGAGAAGAGAGATGTTGTAGACCTAACCTTGTTTCAGGAATTAAGAATTAATGAAGGAGGTTGATTAATACAATGGTAATATATATTGATTAATCCTCACCAAGGGAAAAAAAAAGTGGTGAGGGTTTATATGTTTTGCAAAATAAGAAAAACACAACTTATGAAAAATATTGAACTTTCATCCCTTTCTGCCTGTCATGATTAAGAACTAAAAATGGACTTCAGTCTGTTTCAGAATTATGCATTTACATTAAGTTTTCAGAAAATATTTTACATCTAATGTGGGTAGTATTATTTTTCAAAGATAAAATTTGGGTATAAAATTTTATTTAATTTTTGGCAGCACACAAAATGGGAAGTCATACTTTTAAAATGGTCGTTTCAACTTTATATGCAAAGATATTTTAGTTTCTCTGGTAATTGTCTTAATTATGATGGAAGAATGAATGAAATGTAGCTAAGTAGGTAGAGAGACACCTGCTTATATAGCTGCTGTATGCTAGGATAGTGGTGATATGATGTGGAAAATGGCCTAATAAGTATGGACTTAGGATCTAATATACAAATCAGAGCAAAGAAGAAGTCTATTCATCACTTGCCCTATTAACTGTGATTTTGCTTCTCTTTTTTAGTCAGTGATTTTTTAGGTTTTTTTTTTTTTCTCATTGACATAGGTACACACACACACCTACATACACATACACACAAACTATTTTTTTTTAAAAAGATTTTATTTATTCATTCAACAGAGAGAGAGACAGCCAGCGAGAGAGGGAACACAGCAGGGGGAGTGGGAGAGGAAGAAGCAGGCTCCCAGCTCCCAGGAGGAGCCTGATGTGGGGCTCGATCCCAGAACGCTGGGATCATGCCCTGAGCTGAAGGCAGATGCTAACGACTGCGCCACCCAGGTGTGCCCCACACACAAACTATTTTACTTTGTATAAATTGTATTAATTTATCTGTGACCATTCATGGATGGCAATTACTGTTGCCAAAGAATATCTGAAAACTATTATAATTTGAAACTTTAGATTTCATTCTTTATGTATGTGTGTATATAAAATTATATAATGTATACAATATATAATATGTAATTTATGGATAATTTTGTTTGCATTGAGTGTTTATCTTTCAAGGAAGAGTTTCCTAATGAATTCAAATGGATATGTCTATACAGTTTAAAAATCCAAATGAGGGGCGCCGGGGTGGCTTAGTCGGTTGAGAGTCTGCCCTTCATTTCACCTCAGGTCGTGATCTCAGGGTTGTGAGATCAAGCCCTGTGTCGGGCATCATGCTCGATGTGGAGTCTGGTTGAGATTCTCTCTCTTCCTCTCCCTCTGCCACTACCTCTGCTTTCTCTCTAAAATAAATACATCCTTAAAAAAAAATCCACGTGAAAACTCAAATTCGTTTTAAATTCATTCAAACTAATTTTAAGGGTGACTGCTGTATTTCTAGGAGGTATTTTGGTCATGATTAATTTATAATTTGAGTCATAACTAAATCTTAGCTGACACCAAAGTAAAGCAAACATTATTGTATTTTGTATATTTGACAAATGACAGAAGGTTGGACTCAGGTGAAATGGATTCATGTGGGTCTTGATTAAATATTAAATTTTGTACTTCACAACACTTAAGTCCAGCAGGTGCTAAATGAAATTCATCCAGGCGTGACAGTGGTGACGTGAAAGTGCTGACGTCTAGATGTGTTATCTTCCTGTTACATTGGTCACTGACAGGATAAATCATAGGTGCATAGGTGCCTGGCTGACGATAATACAGCTTCTGTAGTAATTCTGGCAAATGTTCCCAGCCCCTTGCTATTGAGCGGTAGCAAATTTCCTTCTTTTAAATATCGCTTATATTATTCCTTTAAAAAAAAAAAAAGCAAGTTGGATATGGCTATTGGTAAAAAAAAGTGTATTTAATTGTTTTCTGTGTTATGAAATAAATATTAATGATCATGTAATAAGTTAGTGAGCTTTTTGAAAAAAGAAACATATTTCTAAACCAAGTAAAGAGTAAGAATTTGACCTGTAAGATAATCCTTGATAACTCTTATTTGTTTCAGTTATTGGCTAACATAATGACAACAGTTGATATTCACCAAGGGTAGGATATAAATCCTGAAAGAAAAACAGAAAACACTGAGATTGAAAAAATAAAATATTGATAGGAAGTTCTTCTTTCTTCACTTAGTTATGCGCAGAATTCCATGGTACGGCAGCACATAGCTACCCAGTTATATGAGGATAAGTAGAAAGAAAAACAAACAAGATCACTTTGACAAAGATGAAGAGAGCTTAAATCACTGTATATATTGATCTTTTTTCTTTTAAAATGCAGTGAGTCTGTAGTTGATGCATGCCTTCCAAGTGTTTAGGTATATTTACTAACTTGTTTGTATAGTGCTTCAGGTATGACAGAGGATGGTAAAAATCCTTATTAAGTGATTCTGAAAAGCTGGGTAAAAGTGATAAATCACACTATTAATAAGCACATATGTTTAATATATTAGATCATCTTGTTTAAACGAAGTTAAAAGTTTTTTCTTACTGTAGAGAATTCTCAATTTTGAATGTGATTAATGTGCATGAGGAAACTCTAATAAAAGAATTTTATGTTTTTCTCATACTTATTTTCATTAATGTGTCTAGGAATTTGTATGTGTTATTGAGATGTGCTTCTGGAAATATTGGCCTAGTTAAATTTGTTATAGTCTATTACAGGTGAATAATAATGAGAAAACATACCTCTTTTGGTGCACCTGGGTGGCTCAGTCGGTTAAGCGTTGGCCTTCAGCTCAGATCATGATCCCAGGATCCTGAGATGGATCTCTAGATCAGGCTCCCCGCTCAGGCCAGGGAGTCTGCTTCTCCCTCTGCCACTCCCCCTTCTTGTGTGCCCTCCCCCCTCCCCCGCCTGTGTCAAAGAAAAAAAAATAAAATCTTTTAAAACCCCAAAACTCCCCATACTATATTTTCCTTTTCTACTTGGATATTTTACTGTTTCATATAAAATTCAGTTAAAATTTTAAATGCTTTGGAAGATTTTAGAAAAAAAGGAGTGACATAGCATCTGCCCTTACAAAAATCATAATCAAGTGAAATCGGAAAACCCATAGAATGTTTTATAAAAGTTAGACAGTAGTAACCAAGTGCCCTTGGTTCTCAGTACTTTTTTCTCAATACCCCTAGACAAAACAAAGGAACTTATAGTTTCTTTTACTAAGAAATTAGGTCCAAACAGTACAATAGTACCACTCTGTGTGGTGTACGTTGAATATTGCTGCGATTTTCTTGAAAATTTAAAATAGTTACAGTCCCTTTATGAGCCCCCCATAGCTGTCTGGGGTGCTTCAACATGCTGTTGGGCTAACACAGGCCTAAAATGTTCTTGGTATCTTGCCACCTTTAAATTTGTATTTGTCATTTCACATTAAAAATACTCCTATGAGATTTGCAGATAGGGAAACTGGGGTTCACAAAAGTTAAGTGATTTGACTAAGGATATATACATAGCTGATGTGTGGGATATTGAACCCAAATCTTTATTTTCTTAAGGTATCCTGACCCTAGCAATTAGATTTTATGTGTGGGGTGTGTTTATGTGGCTAAGGCTATGAAAATGGAAGGTATTCTGATTAAAAAAAAAAAAAAAGAAATGTGCCGGGATATAATTGTCAGGATGAAGAGTTCATGCATTCTCTAAGGATCAATATAATTTTTGTAACTGATCTTTTGCCTTCAAGTAGTTCTGGACAGTGGCTTCCACAAGGGCTTTAATCTTGTCTGTCTCATATCTCATGCTATGGAAACTCTCCTCTACTTAGTACTCAGTATAGTTTGCTTAATTTAAACTTCTGGTCTGTTGAAAACTGATTGGTAAAAGTAATGTTTTACACTGATAAGATTTGTGCTATGGTAGGAATGATTCGGAAGTTACCATAGAGAGTCTTAAATTCTGTTTCTTGATGAGTCATTTGCTCATTCTATTTATTCATTCATTTAACGGACACGTATTAAGTGGGTACATCCCAAAATATTTCACATTATTGAGAAGGTTGAGTGCAGTGCCCAACAGCAGAAGCCTTTCTTCAGGTCTGTGTTTTGACCTATGCCATAGTTGTGTCACTTCTTTTCTTGATATTTAAAATAAGAGAAAGAGCATAGTTTAATACAATATTTAGAAGATGATAATGAGTTTAGGAGTCACAAGAATTTCTGCTATTATGTTGTGAACTAGAGTATTCAATTCTGAATTTGGGAAAAAATATGAATGTATTTTTGAGATAATTAGAATCAGCTTCTTTTGATTGCTTGTGAAAATATTACTTTTGAGTGTTAAGGAGCTCTCTAGCCAGGTGATACAGTTTTTTAAGCCATGGTATGATTTTGTTTGGGTGCCTCATTAATAGTGTTGTGACTATAAATGAAAGCTGTATTAGGTAAAATTTTAGATGGAGCTTGTGTTTTTATCTTACTGATGAACGTGGTTCATGGAATTATGTAAAAGAAAAAAAGTGAAATACACGTGTATGTTATTAAAATTGCTAAAATATTTTTTTTATTTTGCTTATTCCTCCTAAAGATGATTATTTTCCTTTAAAACACAATCAGGCATAAGACCAAATAAGTCTTCTGAATTTACTTATGTGGCCAAACGTATACACCTTTCTGTGGCACATATATCAATTTGATCATCCTGTAATGATAATAATAATAATAATAATAATAACAATTATCATTATTATTACATGTCTGCCTTTTATCTTCTTAAACATACACCAATTTAAGATATTTCCAGATAAACTGAAATTCAAAAATGGTGTTTCTTATTCAGATTTCTTATATTATTACTGTGTTTCCTTAGAATCTGTGTTTGAGTGAACAAAAGGCTTTGAAGTCCAGAGACTCTAAATGTGCCATTTAATGAAGTCAATGATTTTACAACTTCAAAAAATAATTTTGGGTCAAAGGGCATAATCCCTTAGATGAGTCTCTAGTGCCCATCAGTGTTTAAGTGCACTGTTATTCTTGAAGTTGTAATTTTATTTCTACTAACTCTAGGCAAATATCCTATTTGGAAAAAGTGAGATTTCTCTTTGGGAAGACCCATGAAGCATTAGTTTAGTACAATAAACTGTTTTGTGACTTTATAATAAATATTGATGGCAAGGAAGGATCCTTTGCATTTAGTGTTGTTAATATTTTGTGATTTAGTCTTTCTTGAGTTTTGTATGGTGGCATAATTAAAATTATTTTGAAATTCCAGTGACCATTATTTTTTTCTATGACAACTTGATAAGCAGCAAAGAACATTGAAATGAAGTATTTATTATGGTTTTGAAAAGTTAGAAACTGACTTGCATTTGGTTGAGATTCTAATTTTGAATAAAAAAAAACTTCTAGGCTTCCTTTTCTGTGTTAAGTATGGATATTTTAAGACAGTTGTCAGACTCATAATTTAATGTCTTATGAATACTGGAATAATAATGATTTATGTGTAAATAGCTTCCACCCTCTCCCCACCTTAAAAATGGATGACTATTAGAATAAGTAGATGATCTCTGATGGTCTTTCCGGTCAGAATTTTGCATCATGCACCTTATATTTTGCACACCATTCTAAGAACTTTCCCCACTCCTTACTAGTCCTAGTAGTCTTAAAAAAAATGTAATGGGGTGCCTGGCTGGCTAAGTCAGTAGACTATGTGACTCTTGATCTCCAGGTTGTTATTTCAAGCCCCACAGTGGTCATAGAGCTTACTTAAAAAGGTAGGAAAAAAAGTAATAATAACACTAGTAATAAAGAAAAAATCTAGTAACAACAGGAATAAATTAGTAATAGTTTACAGTAGAAGTTCCTAGTGCTTGGAGATTCGCAATTACTTGTGAGGTATGTTAAAAATAGGAGTTTCATGTACAATCAGCCCATCTCTACTGGGCCCTCACAATATGCCATGTGTTGCATCAACTGCTGACTCTACTTCAGTTAATAAAATAGGCAAGTACCCTCTTGCTATTCCAGTTCCGATAGATGGGAGAGCTAGGGATATAAGTAACTAAATGGATACTACTAACACAGGTTTCCTAAAGGCCTCTTTGAGGATGGATCATTTTACCTGAAATCAGCAAGGTGAGAGAGATCAAATGAATGGGGTCGGGACAGTTCAGGCAGAAGGAATGGCTTTGTAAAGGCTCTGAATGGTACAGAATGTGGAGTTGTGATTTTTTTTTTTTTAATTTATTTATTTGACAGAGAGAGAGACAGCCAGTGAGAAAGGGAACACAAGCAGGGGGAGTGGGAGAGGAAGAAGCAGGCTCCCAGCAGAGGAGACTGATGTGGGGCTCGATCCCAGAACACTAGGATCACGCCCTGAGCCAAAGGCAGATGCTTAACGACTGAGCCACCCAGGTGCCCCCAGAGTTGTGATCTTGAGTAGAGAGAGCTAGAAAAAAGCGTCATGAGAAAGCATTCTCCACGTCATAGAGAACGAGGATTTGTAAATAACCTTCATAAACATTGACATTTACTCTAAAATTACTACCTAATTTTAACGGACATGTTTTCTGTTAAGTTTGTTTTGTGAGTAAAAATAGAGGTAGCATCATTAAGTAGAGCAGCAGAAGTTGCATTAAATTTGCTGTCATTTTTAGTGAGCAGAGGATTATTTCTCTCTCTTCCATATTCATAGCACTTGTGAGTTACTGTAATGCTTTATTTCACCACAGTTAGTTTCTGGAATGCCCATGAAAACATGAATGTGAATATCATGTGTTGGCATATGTCCAGATGGACGTACGCTGAGAACTTATTTTTTTGGCCATATTGTGATTCTTTTTTTTTTTAATTTTAATAATATTTTTTATTATGTTAGTCACCATACAGTACATCCCTAGTTTTTGTGTAAGGTTCCATGATTCATTACTTGCATATCACACCCAGCAGCACCATGCAGTACGTGCCCTCCTTAATACCCATCACCAGCCTATCCCATCCCCCACCCCCCGGCAAAGCCCTCAGTTTGTTTCCCAGAGTCCATAGTCTCTCATGGTTCATTCACCCTTCTGTTTACCCCCCCTTTCTTCTTCCCTTTCTTCTCCTGCTGATCTTCCTACTTCTTATGTTCCATAAATGAGTGAAACAATTTTTTTTAAAGATTTTATTTATTTGTTTGACAGAGATAGAGACACCCAGCGAGAAAGGGAACACAAGCAGGGGGAGTGGGAGAGGAAGAAGCAGGCTCACAGCAGAGGAGCCTGATGTGGGGCTCGATCCCGCAACGCCAGGATCACTCCCTGAGCCGAAGGCAGACGCTTAACCGCTGTGCCACCCAGGCGCCCCTGAGTGAAACAATTTGATAATTGTCTTTCTCTGCTTGACTTATTTCGCTTAGCATTATCTCCTCCAGTGCCGTCCATGTTGCAGCAAATGTTGAGAAATCGTTCTTTTTGATGGCTGAGTAATATTCCATTGTATACATGGACCACATCTTCTTAATCCAGCCATCTCTTGAGGGGCATCTCGGCTCCTTCCATGATTTAGCTATTGTGGACAATGCTGCTATGAACACTGGGGTGCATATGGCCCTTCTTTTCACTACGTCTGTATCTTTGGGGTAAATACCCTGTAGTGCAATTGCTGGATCATAGGGTAGCTCATTTTTTGTGATTCTTAAAACTTTTATGTCTTGGGCTCTTCAGACATCTCAATGGAACTTAGATACTCTTTCACATCGCTGTTGCTTACTTATGTTAACTCTGTCATAGTTTCAAATTAGGTAGTATTTCAAGTACAAAGAGAGTAGTATTAGGAATAACCCACCCAATCTTGCCAAGTCTTAGTATGTAGACTTACTTACTTTTAGTTGTAGATTCCTAAGGGTCCAAGCACAGTATCTGGTATACTCTGCTTTGATTCCATTATCTTCCATAAATTCTCAGAGAAAACTACCATCTTAAATTTGGCATTTGTTATCTTAAATAGGATTTATATTTTATTTACACTTATATATAAGCATAAGCAATATAAAGTATTGTTTTGGACTTTAATCCATGAGGACACATGTATTTCTACTTCATCTTAACTGTTATATAGGGTGGCTTATTGTATGGGTATTTTATAAATATACCATATAATGTATACATTCTCTAGGTAATGAGCATTTAGTTTTCAAGGTCTCATTTACTCTTAACTTACATTTTTGTTCATTGGTATGTTTTTCTTTTGCTTCATTTTCTCCTCTATCCCGAATTTTAATGACTCCTTTTAAAAAGATATTTTTTTGATGATAACCTGACCTTACAGATAAACATAAAAGTATCTTACTTTTTAATTCATTTGAATAGTATTATCAAAATAGATTGGAATAGATTATGATTAGTACATCTCAAAATTAATAATTTCTTTTTTAACAGTGGTAAAAAAAAATTAGTCAAGTGTTTATACACTTAGAAAGATCCTGTTGGTATGTTTTCCTCAGGAGAGCCAATCCTAATCATCACCTTTTAAAAATTTTATAATAATAAGGGTTTCAGATTCCTTAGAAAGGTAGATTTTAACGGACATACTCAATTTATGCATGCCATATGATTATATTTATAAGCCATTTAGCATGTTTAAGGTAAAACATGCCTTTTTGATATGCAAATTATGAAATGTTTAAGGTTTGTTCAAATAATAGGTCTTATCTTTTCTCTCTAAGAAATACCACACATCACTTAGGTGAATTATAGAAGCTGCTATACAATGCATAATCAGAAGTAAATAATTATTCATTCTGCAAGATTAGAAAAATCATAATGAACTGTGTTTGAGGTTAAATTTACAAGACACCTAACAATTTTTCAACTCTAATAAAATTTGTGCCTCCAGTTCTGAAAGTACCAAATGTAATTCTTTGAATTGTTTCAGGTCTGTTTGTTAGCTTGATTAAAATCACGTTGTTCTTTTGGCTCGGAGTCACAAAAATTAATGACATGGTCTTCTCAGAAAAAAAAAAAGGGTGAGTTTATTTGAGTTGAGGCTTTTATCAGTGAAGCACTTAGATGTCTGCTAAGAAATGTTAGATTTCAGGATAGCTCTGGGGAGGATTATCCCCAATAAACAAATTTGGAATTTTTTGGAGTGTGAAGCAGGATTGCCTCGTGATTGGCAAAGTTAATTTTAGAACATTTATTCTTAGAAGCAACAGATTTCAGCCATTGCTGCATTAAAATGTCACGGTTTCTTTTGCCAAAAGTGAAACACATACCATTCAAAATTGTCCTTCACTTCCACATACATTAGTTAACTAACATCCATCAACAGTGTGCCAATTATTAGGCTTTGTCTGTGTTAATAACTATGTTTTCAATTTAAGGTTAGGTTTGTATACAGATATACCCTCAGTCTTGTGATTCAGAGAGTTCTAAAGGAAATTTAAGTAGGCTATTCAGTTTAACATTGCATAACACTCATGAACAATTTATCATTTTATGTGGATTAACTGATATCACTAGAATTTCTCAATGAGGAGAGTAATCATCAAGTAAGTAAACCACTAAATTGAGGACAGATCTGTCAGTGGATCTGATTACACTATACCAAACCTGTTAAACCAAAGAGAGTTGAAAACTAAGACTTTTTTTTCCTTATGAAAGCAAAATTTATATTTTAGCTAGAGGTAAAAAAATCTTGACTTTTATAAGGAATGAATTTCTGTAGATGTCAATAAGGAATTTATTCAGTACGTATCGGCTGTGTGGTTACTTTATGACAGTCACTTTAGGAGGGTCAGTTTAAACAATCATGATATGAGGTGTGTATTGCTGTTTCAGTTCTGTAGTTGAAAGAGCTGTGTGCCAGAGATTTTAATTAACTTGCTTGATATCACGAAGTGGCCGAGGTAGAATTCAAACCCAGATCTTTCCAATTCCAATGTCTCTGTCTTTTTTTTCTCTGACCTACTGCTTTATTTGTGTGTGAGGTGGAGGGGTGGCAGTGGGGCAGGGAAAGTTATATAAAAGATAGGAAAATGACCATTCAAATAAAATGCAGCACTTGATTCTAAATCAGATCACTAATGTAATTTGTATTGAGTGGGTGGACGATGGCGTTTGGAATTTTAGTAAATGATTGTACAAATTATGATTTTTTTCAATCATTTAGACAAACATTGGCATCTTATTTGGTTATGGCCATAAGATACATAAATATGAGTCTGATCCTATGGGCATTTTAGAATTTACAACCATCCTACCTAATAGCTTAATTACCCAAAGAAACATCAGGTATTATATTATAAATAGACTTTATTATATTTATTTATTATAATTAATTTTATTTAACTAAAGTAAAAGTCCCTGCTGAAATTGGTTGAGCCTTAGCCTACCAACGCATTTACTTTTACTGTCTTATTCACATGTCACAGTTCAAGGAATTCAGAATGAATGTGTATTTGTAGTTTTGTGGACTAGGTAACACCGGCAAAGTAATTGCAGTATTTTTTTTTTTTTCTGAAACCTAAAAATAGAGCCACTTAGTCTATATTCTAATAAACTTTAATTCCTAAGGTTATATTTCAGTCCTGTGTGAATTTTATATATAGGTTTTAGAATGTGCCCTGTAAAAGTTAACATAGCAGTAATAGATGTTTATATTTTGTTGTATAAAACTAGTGTTATTGTCTTAAGTGCAAAGCAAAATAGAATGTAGCTTTGGTATATTTTATCTGACAAAGTTTTTTAAAAAAAATTTGTTCTTAACCCTAGAGCAGATTTTTGAACATTGACTCCCAAAATATGGGACTGATGCATATATCATTGTAAATGGGAGGGTAAATTTATAAGAAAGACAGTAATGCTGAGGATCTTGCATAGTAACAAAATATACCCAGAGATTAATGCTGGAAATGACACAGATGATATGCCCAGGTTCATTTTAGAAGTAACACCTGGGCCAAGCACAGATGCCAGCTTTTTTCTGAACCCTCATAATGCTATCCGGTGTGCACCAAAGACTTGTTACACTTTCTACTTTGGCTCTTTCATATTTACTACAGGAACTTATCTCTTTTATCTGATTCTATAACACATACCCTTGAGGAGCTCAATTCTTCCTGGACCATGTACACAAAATTAATCTCTGATGTACCCTCACACTTCATATAATCCCTCCATTGCACACGATTGCTCATGTCTAAAACAGAGACGTAGTTGAGCTCAGAACCAGGAGAACTGTGATGGTTTAAATATGATCATTAAAAACATAGGGTTTTGGTCCACATGGAACTTTGCTTATCACTGATTTTAGAAAAGAATAAAGCTTTCATTGGAAGTTTGTGGTTTTCTCAGCAATATCCAGGAGGCTTGTTAATTCCCTCAGACATTAACAATTACTCAAAAAAGGAAAAGCTTAGGTTCTTTCTACTTTTCTACTTTTTTTGGGCCACACAACCAAGGAAAAATCATAATACTCTACAAAAGATTCTTACTTAAAATAAGTGGTAACAATGGTAAACATTGAAAATATATTGTATACGTGTCTTGTGGAGTAGAGAAGGTGTTCTCAAGTAACTTCTGGCTTTGGCTTTGTCTAAATATAGCTTTCTCATAGCTTCTGTGTCTGAAACCATACCTGAGTGACGTTTTTGTCTTCTGAATTCTTCTTTGGTGACATCCTTACATCCTGCCGTGCAATATAGCTCCTCTCCTACCAGAATATAAACTCTGTACCAGTAAGAACCTTGATATTCTTGTCTTGTTTTTATTCAAGCACAGAGCAGAATAGACTTCTTTTTTAAAGAATGGATATGCAGTTTACGTTGAAATAAACTGAAGTGAAATCTGTGTTTCTCCAAGGGCTAGAATCAGCCTAGGGCTTTGTTAAGCCACTGCTGGAGTGTCGTGGACAGTGTGCTGTTAATATATGTGATTACAACCCCTGTGTCTTCATCCCTCACCTTCTGGGCTCAGTTGTGGCAAATTTCAGGAACCTTTTTTGGATGCCTTGTATTGGAAGCACGGGTCAAATATCCTCCAGTATCCTCCAGTCTCCTTGCCAGAGGAAATATTAAGTGTGTGATGTATAGGATATTCAAGGGGAAAAAAGAAGCTGGAGGATTTAATTAAAAACTGAGGTCTTCTCTCCCTTTTGGAAAGAGAATAATTAGGTTGATTTTAGTTTAGTCAAAGCAGAAAGAATGTCTCAATGATCTAGGCACCCTTTTAAAAAAACTTCCAGCTACTTACTATTTCTTATCAACACTGTAGAATTAAGTCAATTGTTCAGTGTTGGACAGTGAAACCTCAACACAATTGCTTTTGAGTAATCATAATTGTAAATCATTATATTGAGATATAGAAGAAATTTGGATCAACTAGTCCAAACATAATCCTACTTCCTGTTACTATATTCCTTGTTCCTTCAGAGTAGAAAGCTGAAGAGTATAGATGGTTGGAAATGAAGGAGATTCTGCCTTTATCTCAAGGTTGTCTTAATTGAACTCAGACAGTGATATCTATTTAATGAACTGCCAGTGTTTCTTTAATTAGCTGTACTGGTCACATATGGCCCTACTCTTTAGAAATCCAAAGTAGAAAGGACATCACTCTCTGATTCCTTCTGAATCCTGTAGAACAGTGGAAACGGTTTCTTTTTCTTGTGGTTATGGTAAAGCTTCTGTCTAATTAGTTCTGCCTTCCATTCTTATAGCAGAATTTGCTCTGGCATGTGATGAGCTGAAGTTCAGAGTTAGACTTGAAAAGGCATGGGCAAGTAAAGGGCATCCCAGGGTCAGCAGGGTTATAGTGCAAAAGCGAGAACTCACAGCATTTATGTCCATGCTCTGGGAAGGCACTCTGGTGACCATACATACTTACTTTCTTTTTAGGGCCCGATTGTCAGATAGTTCTACAACTGTTTTATTTAATACCCGGCCTCTCCCCAGCACTCACCTATTATATTGGGGAAGAAAATGCCACAATTTTCCAGCCTTAGGCTCAATACCTAAAGAGAGTCTTTGCCTCAGTTCTGCCCTCAGGCATAAAAACAGATAAGAGAATACATAATTTTAAAGCTATGCCCAAAGAATAAAGCCCCAAAAAGTAATTTTTGGCAAAATTAAGTCAGTCTGATGTGTGAAAATAGTTTAGTTTCTATTAATTATATTATTCAGTCCAATCTTGTTCTTTCTTTTGTTTGAAATTCTTTTTCATTAACAGTGCATATCCAAGTAAGAATTACTGGTTAGGTAAATCACTGATGGTTCAACTTTATTGAGCCTGTGGTGGTACGTGCTTCCTATTACTGACCCTTAACAGATTACAGAGATATCCAAAATAGGCTTTATATTCGTTCCTAAGTAAAATGTATAATAGAACTGTAATACAAGTTAGCCTTCTATCTTATTTTTCTGTTTTAGTGTAAAAGTTTTTTGGGAAGTTTTTCTCAATGAGTTCTAACCAATTATCATTGTCTTTCATAGTCTATGTAAAAAAGAAAAAGTTTGTCATTGTTTCCCAGTTTTGCAGTAAAGAAATAATGCTTATGTTTACCCAATAAATAAAAAGAGATATTTTACTAATTAATTTTAGGAACTGGAAGAATTTTTTGTTACTCTATTTCATAAATTAAAAGACCACAACAAATAACTATAAATATTAAAATGCCAAAATGCCATTTGTTAGTGTTCTTACAAATGGAAGAATATTTTACTATGTTCAAAAAGTTATCTAGGTATTTCATGTTTTTGGTAAAAAGAGGATTCAAAACCGTTATAAAATTTGGTGAGTAAAATTTATGTGTTATTTCTATGTGTGTATGCATTGTTTTGTTGTTTTAAACTAATTCCAACATTTAGAATATGTGAATTTCTCATTTATAACATAACCTTTATACTAATTATTTTTAGTTGAACATCATCGTTGACACAAGTTTTGTTATACACACACACAACATATATATATGTTTGTATACACATGTATGTATAACATGCATATACACACACAGAGCCAGAAAAAGTAATTAAACAAACAATATCATTTAATATAATAAAGTATAGATTTTACTGTAGTGTGTGTTGTATGAATAGCTTGAAAAAGATAGTTTACTTTCTTTTTTTGTTGTTGTTGACATAATTATTTTTATTATAATGTTCTAAAATGTGTCCAAACCCAAACTAGGTTCAATTTAAATACCCGAAGCTTATAGTACCTCTAAAACAAACTACAGTACCAATAAAGTTTAAATTAATATTACATTAACAAAATGAAAGGTGGTGTTTTGATAAAACTAATTCCCTCTTGTGGATTTGACTACTACAATGCAGGCGAAGTCTCTATTCTTTTGCGTGAAGTCTCTATTGAATAGCTTGAAAAAGATAGTTTGCTTTCTAATAAACTTCTGCAAAAGGCTTTAGTATGTTGACGCTTCTAGTATTTTTGCTACTAGATTTAGTGACAGTAGAAGGAGGAAGGATGGTTGGGAGTGCTTCATGGAGAGTTTATCATTTTCTAGTTCTAGACTTAGTCCTACAATGTATGTAGTCCTAGCAAATTTGCAAGTATATTACACATCAAACAGGAGAGTAACCACCATTCTACTCAGCTTCTTTTAGATTCTGTATATAATTATCACATTGGACACCTTAAATATATACATTTTTTGTTAATTATACCTCCGTAAAACTAGAAAAATAAAAAATAAAAACAGAAGGTTAGTAAATAAATATTCTATGTACTATAAGCCATACTCTTTGATTTGCCTCTTCTTTTATTTTGCTTCTTTATCCAGGTATTTTTTTCTTTCATATTCCTTTTTTGGAGCCTTCTAGCTTCCAGCCTCCTTTCTTGTGTCCTCCCCTTCCCTTCAGTCTCTGGATACTTCTACTCTCCCTCCTACCCTTCCGTCATCAAAGTGTTGCTAGTAAACCTTCAGTGGCTTTCCTTCATCTAGAGAGGAGATTTCAGATTTCTTAACCTAATACTTTAAATCTGTCAAATTTTTATCTAATTTACAGGCTTAGCATTTGTGTAAGCTGTTCAATGTGTAAAATTTACCATCCCAATGTTCCAGGTGTATTTCATTGGTCTCCAAATCCATCTCAGCTTGCTTTCCCACCCCAGGGCCTTTGTTCATATGCCTTTTGATATCATTAAGTCTCTTCTGCCCTCTTTTTTGAGTTCTGTTTATTCCTCAAGAATCAATTTGAATTCCTCTTCTTTTCTGGAACAGTTGGTGACTAGTACAGCTCACCATTGCCTTGTCCTGTGCTGGTCCTCTATAATCTGTGTCCCCAAGAGACACAGCAGAACAAAGGAAGATGGCATGCTTTACTGGAACACGAGGGCATGTTTCCTCTTGAGTATAAAAGAGAACTTGGTCAGGGAAGGTAGCTAATCTCAGTAAGCAAATGCTAAAAGATGATCGTGGAGAGAAGAGTATGAGAGATGCAGGTGTTTTTATGAACATATGCTAAGGTGTAGAACAGGAGCGATTATTTGGATTGTTACTGATGTGGCTGGAGTTATTTTGACGCATTTACTTCCTTTATATATACCATCCAAAATTCTAATAATCAAAGTTGTTCTACAGATACATAAAGTTTACAATTCACTATTAGGACATACATTTGTCAGTTGAACTAGACTATAAACTCTGCAGGCAAGATTTTTGCTCTCCTTTGGTGTCCAACACAGGGCCTTATGTGTAGCAGTTGCTGAATTCACTTTTATTGTACTTTATTATTAACAACACACTAATAGTGTTGTAGGTAGTGCATCTGAAAGGCAGAGGGTACCTTCTATGCTCACTTTGCAGTATTTACCGAAAAGGATGGTATTTCTTCCTACATTAGACATCAATTTATTACCATTAATTATTAATTAATGAATTATTTTCTGGGAGGGATATTAAGATGTTTATTCTGATTATCTTAATCATCAGATTAATAAACAGGAAAAGTTTTGATCTTCCAAGTACTCCAGGGCACACCTTATCAGTCCCTCCACCCCCGAAATTAGAATGGTGTTTTTGACTTCTTTATGAGGTACACTGTGAGACACTTAATTTAGCTGAATGAATCTAACCTGTCTGATTTGTTTTTACTTAGACAAATACTCCCATTCATTTCTGTAATAAAAGTGGTGTGGAAATATGAGGCAATTTAGAAGAGTTCTTTCAAATATTTATCTTATCTTTCTCATATTAGATTTTATCAGCAAATAATATTAATCCAAGTTGTCATTTATTATAAATAGTGAGATTGGGGGAAAATATATTCATAAAACATTGAGTAGTCAGAGTCTTAAGGATAATTTTTATTTATTAAACAAAGAAGAGTCTATTCCATGTCTTACAGAGTATTGTATGTGTAGTGAAGATGTTCAACTTTTCTGAGTATGCCAGACCAGTTTTCAAAGGATGACCATGCTGTAGGACTTATGTTGGTCATTGAGGTCTAAGCATATTTTCCTTTTCTTTACAAGGGCAAACTGCTCTATTTTCTAAAGCAATTTCAGGCAGTTGCAATATAAAAAAATGAAACGTGTTGTTTAGACTTGTGGATCTAGCAGGAGAATATTCTGGGTCACAGTTTGTAAAGCATGATAGTGAAGAACCAGAGGCATAGGCACTTTAACCTATGAAAAGAATTATTTTTCACATGCCAAAAATGACCAGGCCTTTGCATTTATCTTTTTATGTTTATTTACTTTTATTTTCCTCACTGATTTACTTTATTACGTTTAAAATAGTGACAGCATAAGTCCAGTTAGAGGATATTGATGTGCTGAATTTTATGAACAGTCTCGCCTGTTTTTCCATTATAGGTGATATGCAATCCTGGCTGACACACATGGTGTGCATGCTCTGGGCCAGGCACTCCTCTCTCAACTCTTTACATGTATGAAATCTTCTTACACAACCCTTTGAGATGCAGAGTATCATGACTCCCATTTTGAAGATGAGGAAACTGAATTACGAGGCTGGTAACTAACTTGTACAGGTCATTCAGTTAGTAATTGTTAGAGCCAGGGTTCAAGTCCAGCCACTCTGGTGTGTTCACTCAGACAGCAACAGAGTTTCTGCAGTGCAGAATGCAAACCTGGGTTCAAAATGTAGGTTTTGCCTTGTTGTTTTATTTAATCATCAGCAAAAATGGAGATTTTGCTCTTATCCAAGAAGGTTTTCAGAAGGGGTAGTGTGAGGATCACGTTAGTTACTATAGAGGAGTCCGCTCTAAAACTTATTAAGTGTGAATCATAGTCTTTTCACATATTAGTAATGTATAAAGAATAAGAGGATAGAGTTAAGTTTAATTTAGGCTGTGTTCAGTACCATTAATTAAAAAAAATGTATCTGTGCTGGAACTGATGGAGAACTTCTGTATTTAATGAATGGGCGTGCCCTGTTTATGGAGAACAAGACTTTGTACGTGGATTGTATAACCAGAATCTGCTAGACATTTATAGGACACTCCAACAACAAAAGAATGGGCATTTTTTTCATGTGGGAAGGAAACATATTCAAGATACACCGTATCATGCATCACAAAACAAACCTCAACAGATTGAGAAGAATTTATGTTATATAGGGTGTGTTCTTTAATCATGTGGAAGCAAAGTAGCAGTGAGTAAAAGATTTTTAAAAATCTCCAAACATTTTGAAACTAAATACACATCTAAATAATGTATGAGTCCAAGTGGAAGCCTTAAGGGGAATTAAAAAAAGAAAAATATGTTGAACTGAGTGAGTATGAAAATACAACATATGAACATTTGTGAGACTCACCTAAATCAATAGAGTGAAATTTATAGCACTAAATGCATACACTGGAAAAGAGGAAAAGTCTCAGATCAATAACCTAAACTCCCATCTCAAGAACCTAGAAATACAGAGCAGAATAAAGGCAAACAGGAAGGAAAGAAATAATAAAGAACAGATATCCATGAAATTCAAAACCAAATAAGAGAAAAGGAAACCAAGAGCTGGTTTCTTGTAAAGTCCAACAAAATTGACAAACCTCTAGCAAGACTGACAAAGAGAGGAGGCACAAATTGCCAGTATAAGTAACGAAGCAGGGGATATCATTACAGACCCCACAGACATCAAAAAGATAATAAAGGTTGCTACAGATGTCTCTGTAAACATAAATTTGTTAACTTCAGTGGAATAGAATGATTTCTCAAAAACCACAAAGTACCATATCTCATTCAACAGGAAGTAGATAATTTGAGTAGCCCTGTAACTATTAAGGAAATTGAATTTGTAGTTTTAGACTCCCAGAAAGGAAATTTACAAATCCATATGGTTTTTCTGGATAATCTGGGAGAATTAACACCAATTCTATACATTCTTTTCCAGAAAGTAGAAGAGGAGGGGGCACTTCCCAATGCAGTTTGTGAAGTTAGCATTATTGTGGTACCAAAAGAAAGACAGTACAAAAAAATAAAATTTCACATCAGTCTACTTTATCAATATATACATTAAAATCCTTTAAAAATATATTAGCAAAGAGAATTCAGCAACATATAAAATGAATTATACCATCTAGAAAATGTTTAATGGTTTCCTTAAAAACTGAACACATAGCTACTATGTAACCCAACAGTTGCCTGGGCCCTTAATCCAGACAAATGAAGACTGTTCATACAAATATCTGTAAACAAATGTTTATAGCAGCCTTTTTATATTAGCCCCAAACTGGAAACAATCTAGATGTTTTGTAGTAGGTAAACCATGTTATTCCATATGATGGAATACTGAGAAAAGGCAACAAAACCCCAGACTGTTGATACAGAATACAACAGGCCAAATAAATCTCCAGAGAATTATGCCGAGTTTTGCATGCTGCATAATTCCATTCATATAACCTTCTTAAAATGACAGATTATAGAGATGGAGAATAGATCAACATTTGATTGAATTTGTATCAGAGTATCCAGAACCTTAGCCTGAGGATGTAACCGGGTTTAGTTGGATTCTGTCATTAGATTTGGGGAATTAGCTCTGTGGGCTGATCCCAGACTAAGTGATAAAACAGATATATTCTGTGTTTGATGTCACCCGTCCTGTCTTTTTCTCAGCATCTCCTTTTCCTCATTCCCTCCTCACCCCTGCCACCATCCCCATGAGTCTTGGTTCTTGAGTGGCTACCAACTCTGAGACATACAGAAATTAGAGATAATGGTTTAAGGGTGCTTTTATCTTCCAGTGGGTTCAAGTCTGGCCGAGAATTTCTCTGAAGACTGAAAAACTTTCAGTATTGTAATGGCAGATAGCGAAGAAGGACATTTTGTTTAGAAGGCCCCCGCAATGACTCACACACCATGTTATATGCACAGCTGCCAACTCTGGGGCATCCCAAGTTATTCCAGACAGTGCTTTCCACATATTGCATCTGAGTTGTCTAAGTTCACGTCTTTAAAATGAATGCCCTGTTCCCCTCCCCCCCAATCCAAATGTAATATTCAGTAGTCCTCTGAAATTCTGGTGAGGAATAGGCACACTTTTAACAAACAGGCAATAAAAAAAGGAACTTTGGAATGACATTTCCATATTACTTGTTTTCAATTCAAGTGATAACTCCAGTGATTTTTGATTATGGCACGTAGAAACTTTCATCAGTGAAGTTAAAATTGTTTTCTTCACTGAACCAAAGGCATTTGTTTTAATATGGCATGTGATTAAAGTCTTCCTGGTAAAAATGTTTTTTAAGGGACTTGGTAGTACAATTGAATGACCTTCTTATATAATTGAAACACACATTTTTCTTTCAAGCCCTGGCCTTATTTTTCAAAATGCAAAAGCAATTGAATATTTGTTACAAGCGAATCCAAATGTACAAAATCTGTATTGGTAAGTGGGAGAAAAAAACGAAGAGAGGAAATTTTGGAGCCACTTTCTTCCAGAGACTGTTTGGCAAAACTCATCCAAATTGGCAGCTGATGAGAGGTTTTAGCTCTTGCAAATCACTTCAGTCCTTACTTGTGAGATTACACCATTCTTACTCAGTAATTCTCAAAATCAGAGTTTTATTCCTCCAAATCCCTCATACAAGTGGCAAAGAACAAGGGGGAAAAGTCCATTTTTTTCAGTTGGATGGAGAGGATATGATACTATTTGCCATAGCTATTTTTTTTAAAGATTTTATTTATTTATTCGACAGAGATAGAGACAGCCAGCGAGAGAGGGAACACAAGCAGGGGAGTGGGAGAGGAAGAAGTAGGCTCATAGCGGAGGAGCCTGATGTGGGGCTCGATCCCATAATGCCAGGATCACGCCCTGAGCCGAAGGCAGACGCTTAACCGCTGTGCCACCCAGGCGCCCCTGCCATAGCTATTTTTGGCTCATCGATCCTTTAATATATTTTGAATAAGTGTTGTTTTCCATCGTAGTATTTGGTTGGCAAGATATTTTTTAGCTTTCAGACATGGGTTGGCTTAAAGAGATGAATATTTTCTCTTTTTAAAATCCTTCATTCCACAAATTATTATTTAGTTGGGAGAACTACATTGATATACATAAATACTTGAATTCTTTTCAGAGAAGCAAGGTTCTGTATTGAAAAAGATAGATAGTAAACATTATTTTCTGTGAAACCAAAAATGGGTTTTTGGATCGGCATATTTCATTGCTCATCAAAACATCATTTATACAAGGGACTTACATTATATATATAGACTTACTTCTCTATTTGGTTTAAAAACTCTGTACATAAGTCTATTTCTCAGAAACTAAAATCTAAGTGTCTGTAACCCCACCAACACTCCTGTGTGAGAAGGCAACAATGATAGGAGGACGTAATATTTTGCACTTAGCACAGCGTTAAGACAACTGTTATTTATTGGGGGTAGGAGGAGGAAATTCCAGTGAAAATATGAGTTCCAGGTCCAAGTTTATCAGGAAATATATTAACTTTAAAAATAGCTTTCAGAATATTTTAGTCTTAAAAATGAAAATAATAGTAAATTTGTAGGTTCTCTTGATTCCTCTAGAAATGGATGTCTTCCCTTTGTGTTTGTCACAGGGCTTTATGTGTTACTAGAGTATGAGACTCTAGATCTGGGGAAGCACCTTAATGAAAGACAAGTTAATACTGAGGAAGTTAAGACTCACCAAGTTTAAATGTCATGTCCAGTTTACACACGTCATTCAGAACTCCTGATTTGAAGCTGATGATATTTTCTGTGAATGCAGAATGTTTATTGTTGGTTGAAAACTTTTTGGAATGCAGTCATGCTGGTAGCTTCCTAACTGATGAATTAAGGGAAATTAAATTTATGCTTTGAGAGGGGGGGACAGATAAATGTCACCTTGCGTTTTCTTTTCTGCTTCCTAGATTTCTAACTCTATGTATTTTGAAATCTTTATGTCTTTAGCACATGTCAACCAATAAATCACGTTATTTTGTATAGATAATATCTATGACCTTATGAGTAAAAGTTCAAATTGTTGACTTCCTGTGTTAATTGGGGGAAATTGCACATTTTACATGAACACAAATGGCTGGGTTTTCAGGAACTGAAACAGTAACTGAATTTAGAGTGAGGTGTTCTTACTCTGTAGTCTTGACAAACATAGGGTAAGTGATTCCGAAGGCAAGGGGGATTTGAGTCAAGCCAGGGGAGATGACTGACCTGATCCTGTACCTTGGTATACCATGTTTTGCCTCTGTGGCCTCAGGTCATTAGTGTTGCAGCTGCCTGTCCTGCCTGCCTTTCTACCTGGTCCTGCCAGTGGTGATTGCACTGGGTTTTGGAGTGAACCATGCCAAATCTTTCTTTCAAGAGGTAGGCCGGTTATGTTAAATATTGAGTAGAGAGTTTGACAAATACTGGGTGTTTTGGTTAGCAAAGATTGGCAGAAAATGAGCACGGAGCATTCTCTGTAGCAATGTATGGTCTGAGGCCTGAGCCAAGGGAGCATTCTGGAGAGGTGACAACCTAGATGGGCTTAGTGAGTTAATAAAAGAAGAGGGAGCCACCATGTCACTCAGGTGAAAAGAAGTACGAAGCTATAGAGGCATGAGAAAGCCCAGTATGTTCTAGAATATGAATGTTTTAGAAAGACTGGAGAAGGGTTGCCAGCGTGTAGAGGTGGAGAGATAAAGCTGGTGAGATAGAAAAAGTCACCTCAAAAATGGCAGGGTGGAATTCAGACAATTCAGAAAGCTTCAGCACTTTTAAATCTCTCTACCCTGAATACGTAATGCAAAATAAAAATTATACTAGTCTTTAAATAAAACATAAAACTTACGTATATACTGAAATGAGGTTCTTGACAGATTTGGGTTGTAGAATTTTAGAGAAGTTACTCTGGTCCGAACTTGATTCTTTTCCTCACACATACTTGGTCTCCTGGTGTGTAATACAGTTCTACTGAAGGAGCTTATAAATTATAATAAGATTTTGGATATTATCCTGAAGAAACTGGAGTGATATAGAAGGATTTTCACTAGGGATTTTTATAATCACTTTTGATTTTTCAAAAGATTATCTTGTCAGCTTGGTGGACAATACCCACGAGGAGTTTGAGATAAGGTAGAAGAGACCTTTTGAGGAAGGCAACATAACTTCTCTGTGATAAGTAAGGACAGCTCCACTCAGGCAATGTCAGTGGTGATGGAAATGAGGAAAAGGACCTGAGGTGTTCCTGTGGCAGGACCTGCTGACCATTGAAAGCTGAGGGTAACTAAGTGCGAGGAGCCACGATGAGGCCTGTATTCAAAACGGGAGAAAAACAATCAGTGAGGGACATGTAGCATGAGTGTTTGTGGAACGTGCTGGTGGAATTAACCTTCCCGGCCTTGAACGTATTTGTCTGCTGATGCAGATCTGGAAATATCAAGAATTCAGGCAATAGTGTGGGCAACGTGTGGGTTGAAAAGGGAAGAGGGTGGTTTCTCCCAGCATTTTATTGGGGCTTCGGGGACCTTAAGAGGAACTTGTTGGTACAGTTTTCTTTCTTTGTATATCCAGTCTCCCCAGTCCAAATGAAACCAGTCCTCTTCTTGGCTGCAAAGTTTTTGTTTTCATGTCTCATGTTGGAAGAGCCTTTCTTTACCCTCCTGTTTTTCCTTAGCATTTATATGTCCTGAACTCTTGCAATTTTGAGGATGTACCTGGAAAGTGCCAGACATAATCTGTGATTCATGAAACAGTACAAGTTTTTGTTTTACCACTCTAATTTTTCAAAACTAAAATTAGAGAATGAAGGAAGTGATTCCCTGAGGAGCAGTCGGTCTGTGCTAGAAAAATTTAGAGGTGGTTCATTATCTACATTTAAAAGGAAATATTTAATGTAATTACGTTTTATTTAATGTAAACTGATACCATAACATTTTATGAATTACATTTTGGTATGATATTGGGAGTAGACATTTGGAATAAAATGTTGAATCAATTCACCAACTTACAGTGCAATTAAAATAAAATGGTCTAGAACCTATGCAGATCTCTTGATGAAGTTATGACCTTAGATTTTTTTTTTTTTAACTCAGCTGTAGCCATTAACTACCTTAGAATTACATTAACCAAATATGTTATTCAGGAGTAATACATAGTTTTTAAGATATCTTTGACGTATTTCATTCTATTTCTTTACTTGTTTATTGGATCTCATAAATTTAATAACATTTAGAAGATGGCGGAGGAGTAGGGGACCCCTTTTTCAGCCGGTCCCCTGAGTTGAGCTGGATAGGTACCAGACCAGCAGGAATATCCACGGAATCAGCCTGAGACGCAGGAAGATACATCTGGATCTCTACAAATGAACATCTCCAGCGCTGAGTATCGAGGTACGAAGCGGGGAGCCGTGAAACCGCGCACAGATATCGGAAGCTAAACAGAAGGGGGAGGGAGCCGCCGTGTCAGGGCGCCGGGAAGCGGTAGCCACCTGCAAGGGGGAGCGGACAGACCGCGGACCCGCACGCTTGAGACAGCAGGCTGAGAAGGGAGCTCCGGGAGCGCACGCGGGACGGCTGGCGGTTGGCGGGCCACCTGCACGGGGGAGCAGGCGGACTCGCGGACGGCACCCGCGAGACAACAGACTTAGAACGCGAGCTCCAGGAGCGCGCGCGCAGGGCGGCTGGCGGGCCACCTGCACCGGGGAGCGGGCGGACCGCGGACCCGCACTCTGGAAACGGCAGACTGAGTCCGTGAGCCGGGAGCGTGCACCACCAAGCATCTCACGGAGCTCCGGAGCTCCGGTGTGCTCACTGGATCGAGGCTGAGACCGGGAGCTCCGGGAGCGTCCGCGGGGCGGCTGGCGGCTGGAGGGCCACCTGCACGGGGGAGCAGGCGGACTCGCGGTCAGCACCCGTGAGACACCAGACTGAGACGGGGAGCTCCGGGAGCCCGCGCGGGGCGGCTGGCGGCTGGCGGGGTTGGAAACACAAAGGACAGAGACGTGCCGGCCCTGGAAGTGAGGGCTGGGACGCCGGGTGTGGGGCGCACAGCCCGGGATGCTGCAGGGTTGAGCAGCACCAACAGAAACAGAGTTAAAGTGGCCAGAACATCAGTGGAGAACGATCCGCGATCCCTCTGTTCTGAGACAGAGGCTGAATTTCAGCCGCTGCTGCTCTCTCAGAAGAGGCATAGCAAACCGCCAGGGAAAGCCGCCAGAGAACAAAAGCCCGGAAATACCGGCTCACAGGGTGCCCATCCCCATCCCCCCTCGCAAGGGACACAGAGACTCTACCCAAACAGGGTTTTCTGAGTACCGGCAGGCAGGCCCCTCCCCCAGAAGGCAGGCTGAAAAATCAAGAAGCCCACAACCCGGAGCGCCTGAGTGGCGCAGTCACCAAGCACCTGTCTTCGGATTAGGGTGTGATCACAACGCTCCGTAAGGAGTCCTTCATCGGGCTTCTCCACCGGGAACCTGCTTCTTCCTCTCCCACTCCTCTGCTTGGGTTCCCTTTCTTGCTGACTGTCTCTCTCTCTCTCAAATAAATAAATAAACTCTTTAAGGAAGAAGCCCACATCCCTAAGATCTCTATAAAACAAGGGCGCACGGCCTGGGTCCCAGTCAACACTTGGGCTCTGGACAACCCTGCAATCTCTCTTCATCAGAATGACGAGAAGGAGAAGTCCCCCCCAGCAAAGAAAAGATAATGAGTCTGTGGCCTCTGCCACAGAATTGGCCTCGGCCACAGAATTAATACATATGGATGTATCCCAATTATCAGAAATGGAATTCAGAGCAACAATGGTCAAGATGATGAGTAAACTTGAAAAAAGCATCAGAGAAAGCGTTGCTGAGAATATAGAATCCCTAAGGGCAGAAATGAGAGCGAATCTGACAGAAATTAAAAACTCAGTGGGCCAAATACAGTCAAAACTAGAGGCTCTGACGGCCAGGGTCACCGAGGCAGAGGAACGCGTTAGCGAATTGGAGGATGGGTTAGTAGAAGAAAAAACGAAAATAGAAGCTGGTCTTAAAAAAATCCACGCCCACGAATGTAGATTACGGGAGATTACTGACTCTATGAAACGATCCAATGTCAGAATCATCGGCATCCCTGAAGGGGTGGAGAAAAACAGAGGTCTAGAAGAGATATTTGAACAAATTGTAGCTGAAAACTTCCCTAATCTAGCAAGGGAAACAAGCATTCGTGTCCAAGAGGCAGAGAGGACCCCATCCAAGCTCAACCAGGACAAACCTACGCCACGGCATGTCATAGTGCAATTCGCAAATATTAGATCCAAGGATACAGTATTGAAAGCGGCCAGGGCAAAGAAATTTCTCACGTACCAAGGCAAAGGTATCAGGATTACGTCAGACCTGTCTACAGAGACCTGGAATGAGAGAAAGGCTTGGGGGGGCATTTTTAAAGCTCTTTCAGAGAAAAACATGCAGCCAAGGATCCTTTATCCAGCAAAGCTGTCATTCAGAATTGATGGAGAAATAAAGACGTTCCAAAATCGCCAATCATTAACCAATTTCGTAACCACGAAACCAGCCCTACAGGAGATATTAAGGGGGGCTCTATAAAGGTAAAAAGGCCCCAAGAGTGATACAGAGCAGCAAGTCACAACCGATACAAAGACTTTAAAGAGAAATGGCATCATTAAAATCATATCTGTCAATAATCTCTATCAATCTAAATGGCTTAAACTCTCCCATAAAACGCCACAGGGTTGCAGATTGGATAAAAAGACATGACCCATCCATTTGCTGTCTACAAGAGACTCATTTTGAACCCAAAGATGCATTCAGACTTAGAGTAAGGGGATGGAGTACCATCTTCCACGCAAATGGACCTCAAAAGAAAGCTGGAGTAGCAATTCTCATATCAGATAGACTGGATTTTAAACTAGAGGCCATAGAGAGAGATACAGAAGGGCACTATATTATTCTTAAAGGAAGTATTCAACAAGTGGATATGACAATTATTAATATATATGCCCCCAACAGGGGAGCAGCAAGATACACAAGCCAACTCTTAACCAAAATAAAGAGACATATAGATAAGAACACAGTAATAGTAGGGGACCTCAACACCCCACTATCAGAAATAGACAGAACACCCTGGCAAAAACTAAGCAAAGAATCAAAGGCTTTGAATGCCATACTCGACGAGTTGGACCTCATAGATATATATAGAACACTACACCCCAGAACCAAAGAATACTCATTCTATTCAAATGCCCATGGAACATTCTCAAGAATAGATCATGCTCTGGGACACAAAACAGGTCTCAGCCAATACCAAAAGATTGAAATTATCCCCTGCATATTCTCAGACCACAACGCTCTGAAATTGGAACTCAACCACAAGGAAAAACCTGGAAGAAACTCAAACACTTGGAGGCTAAGAACCATCCTGCTCAAGAATGACTCGATAAACCAGGAAATCAAAAAACAAATTAAACAATTTATGGAGACCAACGAGAATGAATACACAACGGTCCAAAACCTATGGGATACTGCAAAGGCAGTCCTAAGGGGGAAATACATAGCCATCCAAGCCTCACTCAAAAGAATAGAAAAATCTAAAATGCAGTTTCTATATTCTCACCTCAAGAAACTGGAACAGCAACAGAGGGACAGGCCTAACCCACTGACAAGGAAGGAGTTGACCAAGATTAGAGCAGAAATCAATGAATTAGAGACCAGAACCACAGTAGAGCAGATCAACAGGACTAGAAGCTGGTTCTTTGAGAGAATCCATAAAATTGATAGACCACTGGCAAAACTTGTCCAAAAACAAAGAGAAAGGACTGAGATTATTAAAATTATGACTGAAAAGGGAGAGGTCACGACCAGCACCATTGAAATTGCAAGGATTATTAGAAACTTTTATCAACAGCTATATGCCAAAAAACTAAACAATCTGGAAGAGATGGAGGCCTTCCTGGAAACCTATAAACTACCAAGACTGAAACAGGAAGAAATAGATTTCTTAAATAGGCCAATTAACTATGAAGAAATTGAGTCAGTGATAAACAACCTTCCAAATAATAAAACTCCAGGCCCAGACGGTTTTCCTGGGGAATTCTACCAAACATTCAAAGAAGAAATAATACCTATTCTCCTAAAGCTATTTCAAAAAATAGAAACAGAAGGAAAGCTACCAAACTCATTCTATGAGGCTAATATTACCTTGATCCCCAAACCAGGCAAAGACCCCCTCAAAAAGGAGAATTACAGACCGATTTCTCTAATGAATATGGATGCCAAAATCCTCAACAAGATCCTTGCTAATAGAATCCAACAGTACATTAAAAGGATTATCCATCATGACCAAGTGGGATTCATACCTGGGATGCAAGCATGGTTCAACACTCGCAAATCAATCAATGTGATACATCATATCAACAAGAAAAGACTCAAGAACCATATGATCCTCTCAATTGATGCAGAAAAAGCATTTGACAAAATACAGCATCCTTTCCTGATTAAAACCCTTCAGAGTGTAGGAATAGAGGGTACATTTCTCAATCTCATAAAAGCCATCTATGAAAAGCCTACTGCAAGCATTATTCTCAATGGGGAAAAGCTGGAAGCCTTTCCCTTAAGATCAGGAACACGACAAGGATGCCCACTCTCGCCACTATTATTCAACATAGTACTAGAAGTCCTTGCAACAGCAATCAGAAGACAAAAAGGGATCAAAGGTATCCAAATCGGCAAAGAAGAAGTCAAACTGTCTCTCTTTGCAGATGACATGATACTCTATATGGAAAACCCAAAGGAATCCACTCCCAAACTATTAGAAGTTATAGAACAATTCAGTAAGGTGGCAGGATACAAAATCAATGCCCAGAAATCAGTTGCATTTCTATACACGAATAACGAGACTGAAGAAAGAGAAATTAGGGAATCCATCCCATTTACAATAACACCAAAAACCATGCGTTACCTTGGAATTAACTTAACCAGAGACGTAAAGGACCTATATGCTAGAAACTATAGATCACTTTTGAAAGATATTGAGGAAGACATAAAAAGATGGAAAAATATTCCATGCTCATGGATTGGAAGAATTAACATAGTTAAAATGTCCATACTACCCAGAGCAATCTACACTTTCAATGCTATCCCGATCAAAATACCGAGGACATTTTTCAAAGAACTGGAACAAATAGTCCTTAAATTTGTATGGAACCAGAAAAGGCCCCGAATCTCCAAGGAACTGTTGAAAAGGAAAAACAAAGCTGGGGGCATCACAATGCCGGATTTCGAGCTGTACTACAAAGCTGTGATCACAAAGACAGCATGGTACTGGCACAAAAACAGACACATCGACCAATGGAACAGAATAGAGAACCCAGAAATGGACCCTCGGCTCTTTGGGCAACTAATCTTTGATAAAGCAGGAAAAAACATCCGGTGGAAAAAAGACAGTCTCTTCAATAAATGGTGCTGGGAAAATTGGACAGCTACATGCAAAAGAATGAAACTTGACCACTCTCTCACACCATACACAAAAATAAACTCCAAATGGATGAAAGACCTCAATGTGAGACAGGAATCCATCAAAATTCTAGAGGAGAACATAGGCAACAACTTCTATGACATCGGCCAGAGCAACCTTTTTCACGACACATCTCCAAAGGCAAGAGAAATAAAAGATAAAATGAACTTATGGGACTTTATCAGGATAAAGAGCTTCTGCACAGCCAAGGAAACAGTCAAAAAAACTAAGAGACAGCCCACGGAATGGGAGAATATATTTGCAAAGGACACCACAGATAAAGGACTGGTATCCAAGATCTACAAAGAACTTCTCAAACTCAATACACGAGAAACAAATAAACAAATCATAAAATGGGCAGAAGATATGAACAGACACTTTTCCAATGAAGACATACAAATGGCTAACAGACACATGAAAAAATGTTCAAAATCATTAGCCATCAGGGAAATTCAAATCAAAACCACACTGAGATACCACCTTACGCCAGTTAGAATGGCAAAGATAGACAAGGCAAGAAACAACAATTGTTGGAGAGGATGTGGAGAAAGGGGATCCCTCCTACATTGTTGGTGGGAATGCAAGTTGGTACAGCCACTCTGGAAAACAGTGTGGAGGTCCCTTAAAAAGTTAAAAATTGAACTACCCTATGACCCAGCCATTGCACTACTGGGTGTTTACCCCAAAGATACAGACGTAGTAAAGAGAAGGGCCATATGCACCCCAATGTTCATAGCTGCATTGTCCACAATAGCCAAATCATGGAAGGAGCCGAGATGCCCTTCAACAGATGACTGGATTAAGAAGCTGTGGTCCATATATACAATGGAATATTACTCAGCTATCAGAAAGAACGAATTCTCAACATTTGCTGCAACATGGACGGCACTGGAGGAGATAATGCTAAGTGAAATAAGTCAAGCAGAGAAAGACAATTATCATATGATTTCTCTCATCTATGGAACATAAGAACTAGGATGATCGGTAGGGGAAGAAAGGGATAAAGAAAAGGGGGGTAATCAGAGGGGGGAATGAAACATGAGAGACTATGGACTATGGGAAACAAACTGGGGACTTCAGAGGGGAGGGGGTGGGGGAAGGGGATGGACTGGTGGTGGGTAGTAAGGAGGGCACGTATTGCATGGTGCACTGGGTGTTATACGCAACTAATGAAGCATCACTTTACATCAGAATCAGGGGATGTACTGTATGGTGATTAACATAATATAATAAAATAAAATTAATTATAAAAACAAAAACAAAAACAAAAAAAAATTTAATAACATTTAACATTTCTCATTGAAATAGAACTTCATAGTAAAAGAATGTTTGAAAAAATGTAAAGGTTATTAAGAGAAATGACAAGAATCACCCATTTTTAAAACCTACAGATAAATTACTTTTATATGTAAATGCTATATATATGCAGTTTTCCTAGGCTATTAAATATTCATTAGAAATATAATATTGAGCATTATTTCATGGTTTATTTTGTAGGTGCGCATACTTTACTTAACCTCTTCTATATATTTGGAAGTATATATTTGCTGGGCATTTCTTTGACATACTACTATTACAAATAAGATTTTGATGAGTATCCTTCAACATATAGCTGTTAAATATCTGTTAATTTCCTAAGGCTAACTTCTCACCAGCAAAGTAATTTTATCAGAGTATGTGAAAATCTCTTGATGAGTATTGTCAAATTTCCTTTTGACTAAGTTGTGCCAGGATCAAAATATATTTTGAAATATATTCTCTAGACCAGTTTAATGCTGTATTTATGATCATTGTTCTCTTAAATAATCATAAGATAATGCATTCTTTGCCATTTAAATCAAATGTAGTCAGGTACTAATGTAGGTCTCTAACTTAGGAAATGGCTTTTTTTCCAGAAGTCACTTAGCACTGTTGAACTTGCCAATAATTCTTGTCAATTAAGAATTTGTGGGGCGCCTGGGTGGCACAGCGGTTAAGCATCTGCCTTCGGCTCAGGGCGTGATTCCGGCGTTATGGGATCGATCCCTACGTCAGGCTCCTCTGCTATGAGCCTGCTTCTTCCTCTCCCACTCCCCCTGCTTGTGTTCCCTCTCTCACTGGCTGTTTCTGTCGAATAATTTATCTCTGTCGAATAAATAAATAAATAAAAATCTTTAAAAAAAAATAAAAAAAAATAAAAAGAATTTGTCCCCCCTCTGTTTAATATGTAGAGAAGTCATAAGTGTCCAGGTAACAACTGTCAGATTTAGTAAAATTTATTAAATATAAATAATTATACCATTATTTTTTGAGGTCATACTGGTTTACGCTATAGGTGATTTGTCTATCAGGTCATATTCAACAAATAAACTTATGTCAGAATTCATTATAGCATTAATACAATTTGATTGAATTTTTTTCTGAGCCACAGTGCTATAAAAAATCAATAGCATTATCCATTTATTTATTATTTTCATATCATATAATGGTAAAGAAACTTTGATAAAATCATTTTATAAGAAGCTCTCCATTTGAGAAGACAGGCTCTTCTTTCTTTTCTTTTTTTTTTTTTGTAAGGATACTGAATCCTTCAAATATTAGAGTATGAAAATGATAATGCACCTTTTAATGAGAATTCCTCCAACAAGTATTTACCAAATACCAGTGCTCTTGGCACTGTGAAATCTGAACACAAAATTATTGAAATAAAGGAGGCTGAGCATGTCACACCATTTAGTCCAGTTAGAGGCGTGCTGTAAGCATGAAGATGGTGAAGGCAGACTGTTTGGTTTGGAAACCTGATGAGTTTTTACTCGTTATGTGATCTTGGACCACGTACTTAAATTTCCAGTGTCTCCGTGGCCTCACCTGTAAAATTAACTTGACAGTAGTTCCTAAATCAGGAGATACAGCAATAAATGACCTTAGCGCAGTGTTTGGCACACAATGAGCGCTGGATCAGTAACCGACTACTTAGACCAGAAGCAAACTAAAATTACAAAACACACGTTTCCTTCTGCATGTCACTTTTCTCCTCAAATGGCATACATTTCTTGACCTATTGCAGGACGATAATGAGAATCATATAGCACCTTGGCTGATGTAAAGTTGAGCGGGAAGTATGTGAACTATGTATCATTATTAGTGTATGTTTTTATGATCTTTGAACCAACTATGTTAAATATGCAAGGAAGACACACTGATTTTCTTTCCTCTTCTTGGGCCAAATTATTTTAGATATTTTGTTTTGCAAGTATATTAGAAAGAAATTATAATGAATCACATTCAAAGAGGAATGTCTGCTTTGGTCTCTGAAATCCCATTTTAGTATGCTTTGCAACTCCAAGTGTGGGTTTGATAGATGAATAGAGAAATATCTGTATGCTATTAACCCAAGTGGAAATACTGGTGGAGGTTTAAAACTAGTCAAACCTTCTTCCTGGTGCTAATTGGAAATGTGCTGGTATGTTGCAAAATTGATCAAGAAGAAGGTGTGTGAAAGTCTTTTAAACTCTCAATTGTTTTTAAAGTGTGTGTGTGTGTGTGTGTGTGTGTGTGTGTGTGTGTGTGTGTGAATGATGATATCCTCTAAAACAAATGTTAACTCTAACTCAGTGGTTACATTGAAACTAACAGAATTATTTGTTGATCTAGTTAACAACATAACATCATTTATGGGGCCTCTGATCTTTTGAGAAAATACAGTTTAATTCTGGATAGCTGCAGAATCTAGCCTTTAATTATTAGTAGATATTAATTACCAACATGCCTTAGCCACAATATAGGCTCAATGAGACAGGGTGCTTTCAAGTTGGGATCCCAATTAAAAGTAAATGTAATGTAAGGCAGTTGTGAATTTTAATGAACTATGTCATTTGTATGTGGATAGTTTTTCCAATCTTTTGCTATAAGGCTTCAAAGACTTCCTTACCCTGGAGCCTTAAAAAGCTATTTCAAAATATTAATTTATGGCTATTTTTGGTCTTCTAGAATGCTTCCTTACTACCTCCAGTTCAAGTCCCAAAATTGGTAAGTGTATCCAAAGCAAAGCTTATAAAATTTATCCTAGTATCAGTGGAAAAGAATATCTTCGGCATGAATTCCTGTCATGAAAGACAGTTCAGTATTCTCTATCTTCAGGATCTGTAATTCACAAAGATGAACATTTGGAAGACATCCTCTTCATTAGTCTTACTTTTCTTCCAGCCTTCATCTTTCACCTTAACTTAGCTGCTCTGACTTCTGTTTCCCACCCAGTGTTCTCATGTTTGCAACTTGCTCCCAAGAAGAATTTTGAATATTACATTCACCCTCCTCTTACACATGACTGATGAAATTTAAATGTATTAGCTGCTGCTAAAGATCTTTTTTGTTTAAAGGAGAGAGATTATTATCAATGAAATATATCACTAATGGTGGAATATAAAGAGTTTGTTCCAAATGCTGGAAATATTGAGGGTAGGATCATCCTTAGCGCTCTCTGAAATCATGACATAGAACAGAATTTCTGCCTTCTCTGTGTGTAGACTTAGAGTACTTACTTTTTCTTTCTACCATTTTCTTTAACCTATTCACTAATAGGGAACAGATGGGCTAATTTTCCATCTGCTTAAAATGGTGGGATCCAGCTGTTTCAAAGGTGATTATACTTTATCCATGAAAATATGGAATGTTTCCCTGTCAGGTTGGGAATAATCAGGGAAGACACAGAGGTAAAGGTTAACAAAGAGCCAGGGAAAACAGATTCTCTACATTAATTTTGGGTATACTATGCAATATAGACAACCTTATAATATTGTTTTTACTGAATATAAGAAGACCTTAAAAAACACAAAAAGCTAGTATTTCAAATCCACAGATAATTAAGATTTTTATTGAATTTCTTACTTTCTATACATATTGTTCAAAGTTGAGGTCATATTTGATTTTGTATATTGCTTTTGAAATATATGGCTATTTTCTATGTTAACAAAATAAGCATCATCGTGATTTAATATTTTATTATATAAGTTGCTTCTAATAAGATAAACGTATTTCTCAGTAAACATTTGTTACTTTAAACATTTTTAACAGTGACCACATTAATCATCTGAGATTTATTTTGTGTATAGGATATAAAAATGAAGTTTATAGAGATTTTTTTCAAATAGTTGATTGTATCACTATTTGTTCTTAAATAGTAATTTCTTTCCAGTGATTTATGAAGGTCATTTATCATACCTTAAATACATCAAAGTGTTTGACATTGTTTCTAGATATTCTATTTTGTTTTTTTGGCGAGCCTGACTATGCTTCACAGTCCTTTTAAAGTATTGTAGTTTTATATACTCTATAGCTCAAAGAACCAGTCTCTCCATATTATTCTTTCTTTCCCAAGTTTTCAGAACTCTGCCTTCTTATTTTTCCAGATATCCTTTTTTCTCCCAAGCTTCAGATATATGGGGTTTTTATTATAGTTGACTTTAACCTGTAAATCATTTTTGAAAAATGAAATACTTTACATTACTCTGGCTTTTCATCAAGGATTATCTGTTTAGCTCTTCTTTTAATACAAAGCAAATTTTCATGTATGTTATACATACGAAACATCTATAAAATATAAGTATTATGAGGTAAAAATAAAACGAACTGTAATTGTTGTTGAGAGTGGTGTTATTTTCTGCTGCATAGGTTAACTAATCATTGCCCTTATATAGACATCCTTTCATTGTTGATGATTTTTAAAAATATAGGAAAAAGAAAAAATAGGAAAGTTACAACACTGCAGGAAAATCATGAATCTAAGTTAAAGAAGTGTTTTTAAAGTGTAGTATATATGGTATATGTATAATTTAACAAAAATTGCATAGTGTGAATTGCAAGGTATCATTGGATTTAGGGTTCTTTCATTTCTTCATTTTCAAATATTTTAATGTAGGTCTGGCTATTTTCCATTTTTATTCATATGATGTGGCGTGGTGATATGATCCCTGAGGCTGTTTAGATTCCTCTGTGTAGATTGTCTAAGCCCATTCAGTCATAAGGTTCATCTTTATTTCGCCAAATGAATTCTTAAATTCCTGTGTGAGACACATGTACATTAATTTCCCCCTCATTAATTACATAATCCATATTTGTTCATCAGAATACTTTGAAAACATTGATTTCTTGTGGGTCCTGAGTATGTAGTCCAAAGTTTATTTGTGTGTGTGTGTGGTTTTAGTTCAGATAAAAGAATACAGCCTTGCAAAATGTTGAAACTTTATCAATTTTCCCCCGTTTGTCAAATTATCCTTTTAAATCCTGAAAGCAGAAATAAGTATAATGAAAATAACACAGTATTGGAAATTCAGATATATTCCTAAGGATATCAAAAAGCACTTTATTTAAAAAACGAATTTAAAAATGTGTTGACTAAAATGTATTTAATATTTATTAAAAATATTACTGTTATAAATGTAAGAAGAATGATGAATTAAGAAGTTAAGGTCTATGACATTAGGGAGATGATCCAAATTTTACACAGGAAAATAGAATTTTAAAATTAGCCTTTGTGATTGACAGTTTTGAGTTCATCTTTATATTAATGTATTTTGAGGAAAAATTAAGCATTGCTTTCTTCATTAAATGTAAAAAAGGTATTAAATCCTCTCTCAATCATATAATATTGTTAGCCTGAGAATGTACCAAGCGTTCTACTTACTGAGAAACTTCAGCCACCTACAGAAAATGTGTAGAAACATAGGTTTTTGAGAGTTAATTTCCAAGTGTGAGGCCTCCAGAGACCATTTAGTTGTTTATCTTCAAACCACAGTTAGAAAACTTGAAAACCAGAAATTGGGGAGAAGTGCTGAAAATGGGCTTTTTCTTTCTTTCTTTCCTTTTTTTTTTTTTCCTCCTTCTTCATCAATGGTTCTGTCAGAGTTATTTCTGCCCCCATGAAAGGCAGGAAGGGGAGATGAGAGCTGATTATTCATCACCACTTCTATTTTTATTTCAGTTGACCCGGTTTAGAAATAAGAATAAAAATAATTTCTGACTTTTTTTTTTATCAGGCATTCTACAGTTTCCATGTGGCTTTTAAGCTAGCACTAGTTGAGTGGTTAACAATTTTTGATTATTATTTTGCTGTGGCTTTTATTGGTATTGTTATGATGCTACAACATTGAAGTACAGAAATCAGCTTTTTATTGTGTCCCCTAAATATTGTCCTGTATTGGTGGCTCCATTAGCAACAGTATATCAAGGGGTAATGAAAATAATGATATTTGGCAGATAATTTGGTTTATGTTTGTATATTAACTTTGCCTCTGTTTTTTGACTTAGAGAATTCTGATGAGAATCTGAGTAAATTGGTTTTCTTAGTATTACCAATGTAGGGTAGTTTGTAGTATTCATTGGCTTTGTTAGCTGTGTCCAGAAGCTTTTATCTTTTACTTTGCTGGTACTAATTTATAAATGCCAAGTTCTACTAAATAGGTTTGCATTAACAATTAATGCTAGCAACATATGGAGTTCCATATCTCCTGACTTATCATTGTCTGGCCAGATAAGGTGATTTTACACAAACTGCAGGAAAAAGTCTACTTTCATGTGTTATAAGATTTTCTTTTCGGGGGTGCATCTTCATCGTTTCTCTTAAAAAAATAGACCAGTCAAGGTTGACTGAGGCTATTTTAGGAATAAATAAGAGTTGGCTCAGAGCTACTAACCTAAAATTCTATGTGAAAACAACTCCTTGAAAGTTGGCTTGAATGCTTTCCTTTTCTAACAAATCTCTCAGCTAAATGTCACCATTTTGATGTTTTAATAATGTATGTTTGCTGATTATAGAATAACAGTGATAGGTTCAATTTCCATTTATGTTACTATTTGAGAAATTAAAAATTTATTTCTCTTAGTGGCCATTATTAGGAGGCATGTGAAAGACTCAAGAGCTCAGAGGGCAGGGCAGCAATTTTTCCTGTGCTCTCTGAGTGCTGGAAATGGCTCTTCATGGACTGCTTTAACGCGCAATCACCAATCTTGACCTCTGACTGCTAGCTCTGCCCTGTCTTCCCTTCCCATCAGTTGCTGTGATAATTTGGATCTCTCTCGTGAAGTCTTCTAAGCTCCTGTATTTTTAGACTTAGCTCTTCTACCCCAGACATTGGCCCCTGATGCATCTCCTGAGTTTTATTTTGTTATTGTCTCCTTCAGATAAATCATCTTGTTTTTCATATCTTTTCCTGACTTCATATGGAAAATGGTCATGTATTTGTGGGGCAGATTAATCCAGTTGTGATTAGATTCCATGGGAACTAGAATCTACTTAACCAGAATGCAGCAAGAGGAACTTATGGCACAATCATATGACTGTCTTCATTTGATTGAAACTTTATCTAGACCTGGTTGCCTTTTGCTAAAATAGTGCATCTATTCCTTAAGCATTTTTATCTGTAGTAAAGAGTTACCAGGTGTTTTCATTTTTATTTATTTTTTTCATTTTTAAAACTTGGCATGAATGGGACGCCCGGGTGGCTCATTCGGTTAAGCATCTGCCTTCAACTCAGGTCATGATCCCAGGGTCCTGGGATCGAGTCCTGCATCGGGCTCCTTGCTTATTGGCAAGCCTGCTTCTTCCTCTGCCTGCCACTCCCCCTGCTTGTGCTCTCTCTTTCTCATAAATAAATAAAATCTTTAGAAAAATAAAATAAAACAGCTTGAAGTCTGACAGAAGCTGATTTCTTACTCTACAATATTCTGTTATTTATTATTATTATTTTTTCTTTTTTTTGTTGGTGAAACCACTTAAAAAGACCAACAGCAGTAACAGCAAGGAACCAGGGAGGAAGCCAGGGAAAGAGGTAGCTGATTCATAGGGAGAGTTAGGAAGCATTCATGAATTTATGCCAGCATCATTGAAATGAATGCTATTTTTTAAACTTTTTATATAAATTCCAGTTAACATACAGTGTAGTATTAGTTTCAGGTGTGTGATATAGTCATTCAACACTTCCATACAACACATGCTCATCATGACAAGTGACCTCCTTAATCCCCATCACCTATTTCAACCATCCCCCCCCCCAACGTCCCCTTTGATAAACCATCAGTTGTTCTCTTTTTAAGAGTCTGTTTTTTGGTTTGTCTCTCTCTTTTTCCCATTGTTCATTTGTTTTGTTTCTTAAATTCCACATATGAGTGAAGTTGTAGGGTATTTGTCTCTCTCTGACTTATTTCTCTTAGCATAATACTCTCTAGCTCCACCCTTGTTGTGGCAAATGGCAAGATTTTATTCCTTTTCATGGTGAGTAATATTCTATTGTGTATACATATATACACTTCTTCTTTATCCTTTCATGAGTTGATGGACACTGGGCTTTTCCATAATTTGGCTATTGTAGATATTGTAGATAATGCTGCTATAACCATCGGACTGCATGTGTCCCGTTGAATTTGTATGTTTGTATTCTTTGGGTAAATACGTACTAGGTCAGTTGCTGGATCATAGGGTAGTTCTATTTTTAAATTTTGAGGAGCCTCCCTGCTGTTTTCCAGAGTGTCTGCACCAGTTTGCATTCCCCCAGCAGTAAGAGGGTTCCCCTTTCTCCACATTCTCACCAACACCTATTGTTTCTTGTGTTGTTGATTTTAGCCATTCTGACAGATGGGAGGTGATGAAACGAATCTTATAATTAATGACTGAGAGCCAGCCTTTCCTCCTCCCATTCGCCCCTTTCAGTGACGAAAGCTGGAAAAGAGAAATGGTATCGATAGAGTAGCAGAACCTGGGTGAAGTGACAATTATTAAACGGTAGCAGGACCCTTTAATGTAAAAATAAATCCTATTTCCTTGCTGTAGTCTATAGACTTGGCTTTGTAAAGTGGCCTCCTATATGCAGAATATAATTATAATTTAATCTAAAAAGAAGAATATTTTTGAAATCCTTAACATTTGACTCACACATACACATATGCACATATATTGATGTACTTTTAAAATTATACTTTCTCTTAAAGCAGGATCTCATGTTCTAGATACAGAAATAGTGCACAAAAATATCTTGAAAGTAACCATGTAAAATTTATAGTGTGTTGATTTTATTTATAAATTAGATCTTATTAGATCTGATTATCAGATTGCTCTTTACCCATAAGAAGTTCACATGTTCCTCAGACAGTTATCATTCTCTCAACAAAGGATTAAAAATACTAGAGAGGTTTTTTTTTTTTTCATTTACTTTTTTGCTTATTTTTGGCCATAGGAAAATAACATTGAATACAAAACAAATATTTCACATGAAGACTTTAAAAAGTGAATTTCTCAACCATTTACCTTTTGGAGGATTCATTGGATAAGTCAACCGAATGTCAGGGACACAGTATAAGAATATAATGATCTATAGATATTTCAGTATGAACTTGTAGAAGAGACTTAGAAAAACTATGTATTTTATAAAAGTCTGGGAAACTAGTTAAGGAGTGGCTTGGAGAGGCACACTGAGGAAGTGCAGTCCTTGAGAGTCTTGAAGACCACCCATTACTAGGTACCGGTTTTCAGTTCAGGTCCTATCCACATTTTAATGTTTATAGAAAAAATATGGTTGTGATACATTCAAAATTATCTGAGAGTGAAAAGAAGTTTTTCTATTAAAAAAATTTTAATCACTTTTTTTTAAACCAGTCTTTCATGTCTAACTCTTATCTGCCTGTAAACCGTAAAAAAAAAAAAAAAAACAACAGATCAAAGAAAATCCCTCGGATATATACATATGTTTAATTAGAGAACATAAATTAGGCTTTTTTGTATTAACATTTATAATTGTTAAAAATCTCCTAATTATATTCCATCAAAAGTTTACATACACATATACCTGCACACATATATATTAGAATAATTTCCTGATACTCTTTTTCGATAGGCCAGATTTTTGGCTTGGCATTACCGAGATAATATCATGGGGACTTACTGTGTTGATGTACAGGGTTTTAAAATGCATTAAAATCTAATGATTTTGTTAAAGCAAAACACTATTTGGATCCTGTCAGTCCTCAGTGTCATTTAATTTACTTTTGACAGAAATAACATTTGTCATGTTTTAGAATCTATGCATTTTGCTGTTCATTATCTTTTCTGTGGTCATTTTATATTTTAAAAAAAAATATGTAGAATGTATTAGTTTAGGGCTCAGGCTTCTTTGGGTAAAAGTGTAAAACAAAAGACCAGCTCAACTAGTGGGGATGTGCTGGAATTGAAGCCAGACCTAGTATCATCACGGTGCTCAGAAAGGGACCAACTGCCTTATAACCTAATTGGCTTGATAAACTATCAAGTTAATAGCTGGCACAGGAGAAGAAGTTTAGCCATTAAAACTCTGACTTTTATTCCAGAAAAGCTTTTGATACTACTTTGTACTATACTTGGTGATATCTTTCAATTTTTGTATGTCTTTTTGAAGTAGTTTTCAGTTTTAATGGAAAAATGAGTAGTATATTGATATTTTTCAATAATCTCTTTTCCAAGTGGGTATATTTTATTAAATACCTGTGATTTTGGTAAGGGCCTCTAATGGGCTCAAAATACCAACCCGGCGACATGATCAATGAGATGTTTCAGATGCAATCTATTCAACTGTTTATTGGATTGATTTTATCTTTCCATTAGGGAGCACTTAGAATTTTGTCTCTCTTCATTTCTTTAGGCAGTATTCTGTGATTTACCATTTTGTCAGAGTAATTCACTGGATATTTGGTTATAGTTAAGGCCATAAAATATGAAAGAATTGTTCTTTCATTAGTTGTATATGTCCCCTGTCTTTCCTGTGAACACAAAAAAGGCAGATGGCAAATTCTGAAGAAATGTGCGTTTCAGACATTTCTTAGGTTAATCAAAAACATTCTTTCCCCAAATAGGTGTTTTCTTTTTGTTTTTGAACCATTGCCTTTGTTAGTTGTTTTATGATTTTCAAATATCTAGCAACACTTTCTCTAATTTCCCTTCATTGGCCTATACCATTAAGCATTTAAATAAAAAGAAATTGATAATGCGTTGCTCCATCAAGTTTGCCTGTGGAAAAAAGATCTTTTAGAAGATTTTTATTGCTGATGTGGCAGATCGGTGGACATTGTGTTAGGTTCTTTGAACATCTGAAGTGCTAACCTAGACATTTTCAAGAAATATAGGGTCATTTATCCAGAATTATGTTTGGTTTGTATTTAATAATATGCTAAATTAATTTTCTGCAGTTAATGCCACCAGGATGGTATTGAAATTTAATAATCAAAGGCTTAGAAACAAATACCGAAAGGGGATTTGTTTTAATTACACATGAAGTTCTCTTTGTCACTGCCACATTTAGCTTGATTATATGATTGTTATTTCAATTGATCATTTTTATTATTGAAATTATTTTTAAAGGCTATAATTTATTTAAAAATAAAAATTTCGGCTTTCAAAGTTATAATGTCCCAGCATTTGTAGTTGCATTCCGGTATTACCATGTGCTTCTTGGTTATTTCAGAATTAATGTGTCTCACTAAATTCTTACAGCTAAGTAACAAGATACAGCACAGCTACTTTGTTTGCATTAAACATGTTCTTCCTTGGTATTTGAGTGTGGGAAAGCTAAATGCAAGGCATTCAGTGTATTTTTCTTCCAATGCAGAATTTTGCTCTGTGTGTATCGGATACATTTTTTGTTCACATTTCTGTCTCCCCTCTAAGGGAGTGAGTTCTTGAATGCAGAAAAAGGTCATCTCTCTTTCCTTAACATGTAGTATGATGTCTGTCACATGAAATATGCTTCATAAATTCTCACTGGACTGAGCCATGACTCACAAGGAGGGAAAATATTTGCTTCCCTCCCATTTTGTGATGACTCTTAGTTTAGCTATAATTTCAATATAAATGTAATTTTGAAGAATTTATGAGATATTCAGAGGTTTGGGCTAATTGGTATCATCTTCAGTTCTAAACTGTGGTCCCACATACCATGGGGCTCAGAGGTGAGAATGGGATCCCTGCAACTCAGTGATATTTCCAGTCTGTCACTGCACGATGCAGACTCTGTGGCAGGATCACTGAACTGGAACCGTAGTGGTTGTGCAGGTGAGTAGCAACAAAAGTGAGAAACAGTATGATGGAAAGGGAATGCAAAGAAAATGGCGACAGAGAGAGAGGTGAAAATCTCAAATGAATTTTGCAACTGATTTGATGTTAAAGATAAAAGGAAGGGCAGACTCAAGAATTGTGGATTTCCAAGTCTGGATAATTGAGAATTATGACCTCCTTATCCAGGGAAACAGGGGTAGGTTTATAGGTAGAGCTTTCTCATTGGTTTAAATAAATTGGACTTTTGAGATAACAGCAAGGGGAAAGATGTACAAAAAGGGAGAAATTACAGAAATTTTGTAACTTGGGATATGTGTAAGATCTGGATATCAGATTTGAGAGTTATAAAATGTGGTAGCTGAACAAGAATTGGCACAAAGCTTAATTTGGTAGCTGAAGAAAGTGAGTCCCAGGAGAATGAAGTAATATGGCTAAGGTCCCAGAGATACTGGCAGAATGAAGATCAGACTCCTTCTCTCTTTTCTCAGTACATTTTTTTTCTCAATTTCATATGGATAATTGAAAATACAAGAACACGTATAACATTTTTGGTGAGGATTGCAGTAAAGGAAGAGGCAGAGGACTCTTTTAGATGAAAAGGCAGGAAAAAAATAAAAACTTTTGGGTAATATTAAAAATCAAGAATGAAGAGACCTTTCATTCTAACTTTTTAGGTTCTGGTGGTTTTATGAAGTGTTACCTTTATTTTAAGCAATCAAGCTTTTATTGTGAAATGTATGTCCTTCGTAAAGTATTTAAATGCTTCCTCTAATTGAAATTCCTTCATGAATCTGTATTTTCTCATCCATTTTTTTTTTTACTCAGCACTTTTGATAGCAACCATAACAACAAAACCACTACAACAAAGCCTTTATAATGTAATTATTTTAAGAATCTACGGAGCCATGACAAATTGTTGATTTTTTTATTGAGAAAAATTTTTCTCAACTTACATTAACCTATCATTATAATCAAGAAAAATTGACAAAATTAAACTTAAAAAAGTAATAAAATAATGTGTTTGAGTCATGTGTGGATGATTCACCCTGTAAGAAATGTTTTATTTTAATAGCATCCTTCTTAAATTCTAGATAGGTCTAAAGCAACCAATGGCAGGATTGTATTCTAAATTCAGGTATATGTAGGTATGTGAATATCTTTATAAAGTGTTTTCTTTACTCATTCCTCTTCCAATAACATGACCAAAGATCATTATAGCCTTCATGTATTTCTCTGGAAGTTAAGTGGATAAATAAATATATATAGTTCTAACTTTTGTTCTTTCTTACTCTCACCCATGGAAAGCTTCTTTTTAGTAGTAGTAGAGAGATTCCTGATGTACCAGTTAGTGATAACATCTGTTTATTTTCCAATTAGGAAGCTCTGTTGTACCATTTATCTCTCTGAAGAGGGGAAGACAGAGGGGAATAAGAGAAGGAAAAAGAGATTGAGATTAAAATAATGATTTTAGACTGGAAAACGTGCCATTGTTTTATTACTGAAAGAATGATCCATTTAGAAACAGTTGCCAAATCTTTTCCTGAAGCTCATACATGCATTTCAAGTGCAAGAAATACATTTTTTTGGGGTATGTTCAAAAGGTCTCTAGATTTAACTACCATTACATGGAAAGAAAATAATACTTTGCACAAGAAGATGTAGCTATTGTCACATTTTAGAAATATTTTAAAGTGGTTTAAGAAGTTTCATTTAAAATTAAGTCAAAACACAGATACTGACAATAGTGATTACTTGCCTTTATCCAACTGAATAATCCCAGACATAAGTAGGATGATGACAGATATTATCAGATTAAATTACAGAAGCTGGGGTTGAGTAAGTCATGAGTAAAAAGCCAGGAAACTGGTGCTCCGTAATGAAATGGCTGAGGCTAGGACAGTTCCCGAATACTGGGTTTTCTGGTCTGATTGTATCACCATTTTCTTGGATCAGTTTCTATGGGCACTATTTGGGATGCATATTACTACTCTACTTCTGCATAATAAAATACTGTAAAATTTACAGCTTAGAACAACAAGCATTTATTACTTCACATAGGTTTTGAGGATCAGGAAAGCAGAAGTGAGGTTGTTCTTGCTCAGGATTTCTCAAGGAGGTGCAGTCAAGCTGTTGGCCTTGGCTGGCGTCTTTGCAAATTACTGGACTTGGAGGTTCCGCATGTTATTGCTAGCAGGAGATGTTGATTCTTCACCTGGCGGGATCCTCCTCCGAAGGGCTGCTTCCAGTATGGCTTTCCCCAAAAAGAGTGATCAAAGAGAGAGAGACAGAGTGGCAGCAAAAGCCCCGAAGATGGAAGACATGCTGTTTTTAAAACCTCATTTCAGAAGTGACTTCCCGTCCCTTCTGCTTTGTCTTTTCCTTAGAAGCGAATCGCTAAATCCAGCCCATACTCAAGGGGATGGGAATTAAGCTTCATCTGCTGAGGGAAGAATATTAAAGAATTGAAGGATATGCTTTTAAAACCACTACAGAGTTGAGGTTGTGCTTCTCCATCCCCTCTCCTTGTGTCTCTTTTCATTTCGTTGGTTGTTTCCTATCTTCAGTCCTTATGGTGATTTTTTAAAGGGTCTTCAGAATACATGGTGAAGAGCTAAGCATATATGAAGAATTCTAGTCATGATGATGATCATGAATATTTATATATTCACAAATTCATTAAAAGCCTACTGTGTCAATCACTTAACTAGGTACATTAAATACATTATTTTAATTTGCACAACAATCCTATAAAATAGATATCAGAGTTCCTGTTTTAGATAAAGAAACTAAAGCGTAGAAGTTAAGTAATTTAGAGTGAATGAATTATAAGTGGCAGTTTTAGAATCCAAACTCATGTTGTCTGATTAAAATTAAAAAATATGTGTGCGTGTTTGTGTGTGTGTGAGTATAGGTAAATATACATATGTAACTTGATTTTACAAACTTAAAATGTATATTAAATTTCAAACTAGTAATTCTAAAAGAATTTATATTTCATTAAATCATAGTTCTCTTTTCCACTTACCTTTAACCCTCATTATCCAACTGTGATAATTTTAAGTTTTTATTTTAATTCCATTGAACATACAGTGTTATATTAGTTTCAGGGGAATAGTGTAGTGATTCAGCACGTCCACACAACACCTGGTGCTCATCACAACAACTGCACTCCTTGATCCCCATCACATATTTCACCCATCCCCCCACCCTTCCCCTCAGCTGTGATAATTTTGATATACTACAGGTTCTCATTAATATATTTTCTTTCCTGTTGACTTGTTATCTACAACTTTTGGATGTCAGGCCATTTTCTTCATCTGAAAGGGCCTAAAGGAATCCTTAATTTGGTTGAATGTGGATATTATCTGGAAATTTGGCTGAATTTTAGTTTTAATCTAAAATTTTGTACTTGAGGCTCTTGGCTGGCTCAGGCGAAAGAGCCTGTGACTCTTGATCTCAGGGTCATGAGTTTGAGTCCCACATGTGATATAGAGATTACTTAAATATATAAAACTTAAAAAAATAAAAATTTAAATTTATATATTACCCAACACTGCTTTAAGGAGAATTGCCAGCAATTTTTATATAAGCTCCCAAGAAAATATTATCTCTCATTATATTACCTGTTAAAAAAACAAACTTAGCTAAGGATAAACAAAAAGTAATTTATGTAAACATAGAAGGGGTGTACTCCTTGGTTTCAGATATGTACACAAAGTGTGTAAGGTTTACCCCAGAAGAGTTTCTTATAAATCTTGCATATTGGTTTTTTGACCTTTCTTTGCACAGGAGGGATTCATTCTATGAATCTTTAATCTAAATGCAATAGACCAAACTTCCTAGTGAATTGCTTCATAACAGAAGGAAGGTACAAAGGTGGTGAATCTTACTTAGAAAAGAACACATAAAACATGTCAAACTAAGAAAGGTATGGATCTTTGATAACTAGTAACAAAAGCAGTTGGTGGGGCGCCTGGGTGGCACAGCGGTTAAGCGTCTGCCTTCGGCTCAGGGCGTGATCCCGGCGTTCTGGGATCGAGCCCCCACATCAGGCTCCTCCGCTATGAGCCTGCTTCTTCCTCTCCCACTCCCCCTGCTTGTGTTCTCTCTCGCTGGCTGTCTCTATCTCTGTCAAATAAATAAATAAAATCTTAAAAAAAAAAACAACAACCAAAAGCAGTTGGTGGCTGAGCAGAGAGGTGGTGAGGGAGTCAGTCCACTTGACACGACAGAGTTCAGCTGGTATGGAGTGAGGCCCTACAGTGAGCACAGTCACTCTGGCTTCAACTAGGGGGTTCAATGATTAAAACAAACAAACACCCTCTTGCTATTCTAGTCTTACTGTTTTTTACAATAGCTAATCCAAAAGGTATGCCTACAGACACAGAAAAGAAAAACAAAACAAAACAAAACAAAAAAAACAAAGCTACAAAAACTCTTGCTAAGAAGGAAAAAAACAAATTCCCTGCCTTGGAATTTATTTTGAAGAGTATCTCAGGCATCCAGTTGAATTGATATAAGTGGATAAACACTTCAGGTAAAGTTTCTTGAATCTAAATAAAGTTAAGAGTGAGAAACCAAGAAAAAGAAGCCCTTGGACTAGGAAAGCCAGTCAATTTACTGGCTCTTTTCACATGTAATCTCAGTAATCCTTAGGGCAACTCGGTGAAGTGGGTATTAGCTTCATACAGACTGGAAAACTGAGGTACAGAATACTCATTTATCTCAAAGCAGTGATCCAAACCAAATTTTATATCATAGGTTACTTCCATATTTCTTTCTGCCTCATCAAAGGGTTCTCAGAGGTGAGTTTGAGTCTTCTTGACAGAACACGTGTTGTATAACTGAAAATGTAGGGAGGTACATTTGCTTACTTATCAATTATAATTCGAGTTCAACAGATGTTTCAATTATAAAAATCCACTGAAAACCTAACATTTAAAGTCATAGGTGTGATTGCTAACAAAGAAAAATATAAAAACAATCCTAAATTTAACTATTTTGGAAATAAAAATAAATTAAATGGAATGTAAAAATACAGATAACCAAACGCGTTGTGGCTTTGGTACAGAGACCCTTCCTTCAACTTATATTACACATGTACATGCATACGTGTCCATATGTGTGTATTTAATGGTTTTTTCGGTGAGCAAGCATTGAAAGTTCTATTATAGAATTGGAGAAACAAAATGACCTTTAAAATGGAGAAAATGGTATGGTAGATGTAGCACATAAAAAGCTCAGAGCACTAGAATATAATACAACCAATATAATATAAAAATCGATATAAATGTAATAAATCAGAATAGTGTTAACACTAGCAATTAGTGACTCTTGGAGGTTTTAGAAGTTTCAAATATTTACTTTTTGATCTCTAGACCTAGGAGACATTGGGTTGGCAGCATCTTTTTCTAGAAGAGGAGCTGTAAGAACTAGAACATTGTATTTATTCACAGGTACTCTAAACTTATGAAGGGACCAGAAATCTTCAGAAGAAAATGTAAATGGTAAAACATTCCCTTCATTAGTTTTGTCCTGGAAACAGGAGTATAGCAGACAGGATACATCTAAGGAAACAGAATCCTCCGTTATAGTCTGTTGAAGATAGGATGGAAAAACAGACACAGGGAGATTATTAAATTCACTTTTTTCACCATTGTTAGATATAACTGCTGATGCCAAAATTCATCATAACTGTGACTGACCTGCTTTCAAAAAAATTCAGTTATAACCACTCTTTTGATTTTCATGTATATATTCATTTATCTGAGGCACAGGAAAGATAATGAAAGCTTTCCTACTTCTATATTTCTTTCAGTTGTATAATAGAAATAATTATTTACTTCTGGCTATCACTTCATTTTATCTTCAAATTTATCTAAAATAATATATTTTGGTACTAGAATTTACTTGAAAAGAAAATGACATTTCATGGGACAGGAGAGTTTAGTTCTGTCTTTAGAATCTCCAGGATGCAGTTTAAAGTCAGGAATAGTCACCATTTTTGCTTAGTTTTAGCTGCATTTCCAAAAAATGTTCTCTTGAGAGCCTTTGAGCTAAATGGAAACAAACTTCTTCAACAGCAAAAGAATTTAGGCCTAGTAGGCTTAATCTTTTGTTCTCTTTGGAGTGAAATAATATTTAAAATAACTCCACGTGATTGTGTATTTAGTGTTCTTAGAATTTGGGGATTTCTTAAAAGGTTTTTTACTCAATGATTTAGTTAAAAAGCATTAAGATTTTAACAGAAGAAGAAATACAGCAAGAGAATTATGTCGAAACGAGTTTACAGAAATAAAGCAGACAAGTAAAAAGAGCAGGTAGTCAGGTGGCTTTGGCTCCAGAAAGCCTGTTTTGGGATGTAAGGAGAGAGCACCTTTTCAAGCGCTCGGTATTGTCTGCCTCCAAAAACTGGAAAACCAAATGGCTCAAAATGGGCTCAAAACAGTTAGTTTCCACTTTGTTTCTTTCTTGGAACCAAGCATTTGCAAAGATGATTAGCCCAAGATAATCTGTGCACGTGATTCCCATGAAGGAGATGCGTGTCTGAGATGCTGGCAAGGGCCTGGGGTAGTATTCTGTAGCTCCCACCTTCAGGAGTTTCTTGTTCATTTTGGGAAAACAAATAAGTGACTTTAAAAGGAAGAACTATTTAGAATGAATTGTTTTTACTGTTTGCCCATCCTTTCAACGTCTTTCTAAGAGAGCGTGCATGTCCATGGCATTCAAGGAAAGGCAGATTAACTTGTTCTTTGCTTGTTACCCCCATAAATGTGTGTGAATTTTAGTGGCCTCAGAGCCTCTCTCTCCTTTCAGGGACACGTTAACTGCAAGTTTGCGTCCATTTTCTCCTTTCGTCCCCGTCTTGTGGCAGATTTATCTGTATAAAGCAGAACTCTCCTCAGTGAACAATGACAAGGTGTCCTTTGGTGAACATCTGTGCTTTTCTCGGCCCCATGCTAGGTGTTGTACAAACACTTTCTTCTTTCATCTTAACGGCAGTTCTGTATGGCGGTGTGCTGTGTTCATTATTAGCTGATACTCAGAACCATACTGCATCTCAAAGAGAATCCGAAATCCATAGCCTGCCATTCAGAGTGCTTTCTGCTTTGCTTTATCTACTGTTTTATTAATTTCTACCATTTCATTTCCTATGTTACATTTTTATCGGGCTAGTCTATTTACTCCTCCCAAAGTATGTAGCCTATGCTTCCCTGCTCGTATTTCTTCTTTCTGTTCCCATGATATGGTAGCTCATTACCGACATACAATTTTATTAAGACTCTCCGAGTGTCTCTTGTGCACGTCAGTGTCTGTCTTACTGTGATGACTGTGTATGTCAAAATGCAACAAATTATACTTATTTGTCCCATAATTAGACTGGAAATTGTTTCACAGCAAGGAAACAGTTGCATGGAGCAGGTACACTCACCTCTTACCATTCTCATTATAGGAGCTTGCCAATGGAGAGCCCTTAATAAGTTTGCATTGAATGAGAGCCCACATCTATAAAGCACTTTCCTAATGTAAGTTATTATTCTATGTGCTGTGAAGGCAAAAGGGAGAAGTCAAAGTCTATATCCCTACATAATTTATATTCTCTCAATAAGGCAAATGTCACATAGTACATTGCAAATAAGTCGGATGTTCCCAGTATAAAAAGACATTTTTACAAGTACAAAAATGAAATAGATGTTCTAGAAGTTTAAAGGACAGAGATATTGCAATAACTTGGGTGATCTGGACCGTTCGTGGAAGGGACAGAGCCTGAGATCAGCTTGAACGATAAATCACACTTGGATAGGTGGAGGAAAATGGCATTCTAAATGACAGGAAAAGTGCAATGGTGGGTGTAATCCATTTATTTTCAGGAATTAAAAAGAGCTGATTTGAATTCTAGGTTGAAAGCATTTGGGTTTAGTTTCATGGGTAATGGGCATTAGTGCATGTTGTTAATTTACATGAAAAACAGTACAGTGATGATTATAAGAAGTAGCTTCAGAGTCAAATACCTGGATCTACCTTAGAAAAATTTTTGTTTTTTTTTATGAAGTTCCTTCCTCTGCAAAATGAAGATAATAAGAATTTAGCTAGATTGTTGCAAGGTTTAAATTACAAAATGCACGTAAACTAGTTAGATGAGAATCTGCCAAATGGCACTCAACTACAATGTGGACAGTGCGACCTTTTATTAGGAATTTGGGAATATTAATGTAGTTATATATGGGAAAATTTGGGAAGAGTAGCAATTGGGGGCAGAAAAATGTAGTTGTGTTAGAAGGCTAATGCAATCATGGACAGTTTTGGTACATGGGTCTTCACAGCAGGGCCAAGAGAATGAAAATTAAGGGAATTAAATGGTGGGAATTATAATAAAACTCTCAACAGGGGTGAATGGGGTGTTGTGAGATGTCAAGGAAAATGTGAAGTTTTGAGCTTGAGCAACAGAAAACATGATAGCAGCACTGGGTGAAACACAGAGAAATGGAAGTTGGGTTGAAGACCAGTGATGCCGAGTGTGTGGCATTGACTCTGACGTGTGCCTCACACACAGGGGTCATTCGGTGGATGTCTGCTCTTGATAGGCAGGACCAGTGGGCTCTTCCACCCGTGACTAGGTGTTGATGAGGCTGCTCTTGCTTTTATTTAAATGATGATTATACTTAGACTCACATACTATTTATACCCAACTTAGAGATCCTATCAAGATTGTAAACAGTCTAATTTTTTTCACTTCAACTCAGAATGTTTGTTCATTTTCAAATGACTATTCGCTGTTGCTTTAATATGGGCTTAGATAGAATTTTCCTTTTATTGAGAGAGGCATTGACTATTTGTTATATTTTACGATGCTTTTATTATACCCGTGATGTAATATATTTTAGTTTTGATTGATTAATTTTTAAGTAGATGTTTATTTGGCCAATTAGAATTACAGTTCAGGAGACACAGAATTCAGATAGCAACCTGACTCATGTTCCCCAAATACTACTTTTTAGCAAGAGGATTAATTCTTCATAATTCTGTAATTGCATCCGTTATGTGAGAACTTGGAAACCAGATCTAATGGCAGATACAATTTTTTTTTATTTTATAAGTAGTTTTATTAAGACAGTCATCTAAGAGGACCTGTCATGAACTACATGAAATCAAGTCTGTGTTTGACATATCCAAAGACATACTTCTTAAAGCTTGGTGTACATTTCTTTGCTAATCATAAACCTTACACCAGTTGGCTCTTAGTTAGCCAAGTGTTGTATAGATTCTGATAACCTGAGTAAGGTCATGGAAAGGGCCTCTGCCTTCTCTTCACTGTCAAATTAAAAATGCCAAAATGTTTAAAATCTGTGACCTTGATGCCAGGATAGCCTCAAGTTCTCAGGAGTAAGATCGGTGTAAGTCATTTGGTATGTATTCAAAGTACCCTAAATGCTAAAGTCAGCCCAAATGATTGGAGAATGAATCTTGAGTTGACTCAGGATTATTTTTAGCTTTAAAGCTAATGGCTTATGACTGTGTCTATTTGAGGGGGCATGTGGGGTAATACAGTTCACAGCTTAACTGCAAAAGCAGAACAGATCTTATTTTTAGCAAGGAAATAAATGTACCTATTCTGCAAAAGGAACTGAAAGTTGCATGTATAGTTAGTATGTATAATAAGAGTATCAACCTTCTATGGAAGGAGGAATTTTAAGGTGGTCAGTAAGACCCTTCCCCCTGGTGCACATGCCTTTTTTAATCCTCTCTCCTTGGGTGCAAGGTTATGACTCCCTATATTATATTATGTTATATGATGACAGGTACAAGAAACAGGAGTAGTTGGTGTTCACAAGTTGGCCTTAAAGAGGCAAACTCACATGTTTTGGAGAAGGCCCCATGGCAGAGGATAGCTGGGGGCCACTGGTAACTTAGCACCTCAGTCCTTCAACCACAAGGAACTCAAACCTGCCGATGACCTGTATGAGCTTGGAAAAGGACACTAAGTTTTAAATGAGAAAGCAGCCCAGTGGGCATCTTGGTTTCAACCTTGTGAGGTCTGATGGCAGAGAAGCCAATTATGCCACTCCTGGACTTCTGACCTCCAGAAACTGTGTGATAATAAATTTGTATTGTTTTAAGGCACAAAATTTCTGGAAGTTTTTTACACATCAACAGAAACTAATACACCACCAATATATCTATTCTCATTGTACCCAAAAAATTATATGGAGGCAGGCAAGCTCTTGGGAAATGAATTAAAACTTTCCAGGGTTGGATTTTAGACATATCTGATATATCTAATAAACTGTGGACCCGCAGTTTGTGGCTGACAGCAGTAGAGGAAAGCAGATTATCAGGATGTACTGTGTTACCTGGAAGGGAAAAAAAAATAGCATTTTAATGATGTCATCCTTGTGGAGCTGGACTTTACAAACAAGACTAAAGGGGCAAGTAGGTATTTGTTCAGTTCCCTCTTCTTGAACCTGTCCTGCACCAGCCTGTACCGACCATCTTGCCATCAGGGACTTCTGCGCACCTAGGGGAAACTCTTGCTGTGGTGAAATTTGTAGAAACGTGTTAACTCTTTTTGCACCTTATGCTCCAGGGGTATTCTGTAAGAAAGTTGAACTTAGAGACACAGGCAGGTTCCCTAGCTGATAATAGAGAAGAGAGAATGGTGTGGGAGAGTGTAGAGTGGTCACGACATCAAATTGAAACAAGGGTTGAGGAGGGGCCAGAGCAGAGGGGCAGCGCAGTGAGCAGCCGTCTGGGGCAGGTTCAAGGCCTTATCTGGTGGTCCGTACAGCGCAGAGGTGGTAGTAATAAGCCTTGTCAGGTGGCACTTTTTGGCATAGCACCTAGCGTTTACTTGGAGCGCAGCCGCAAACAGCGGCCTCACAGCAGCCGGAGCCAAGTAGGAACAGTCTCCCAATTTTATCCCTGGGAGCTTCTAGGACACTTCATGGATAGAACCAAGAGAAGTGTGTATAGACGGGCTGGCTTAAAAGAGGGCTGAGGTCTACCTGTTTCCCTAGTGAAGGCTATCAGGCTCTCCAATTTGGGTTTCAGATTTTTAAGGTGACATTTGTTACCTGCCATCTTCCCAGGAGGGAAGCAGTTGGTTGTACTAGTTATAAAATAACTTTACCAGGGCGATATTTCAGACGTGTGTTATATTCATGGGACTCTTTTCTTGCCACAGTGTAAATGACTTAAGCCACAGAAAAAGAAAATTAATGAAAACCCTCCAGAAGCCATGGAAATCGTTAGGTCACTTTTGTTTCAGATTATCCCACGGCTAAGAGAATAATGCTCCTATCATCTTCTTAACCTCTATTCCTGTACTGCTTTAGACAATACATTTAGAAGTACACAGTTCTAAAGGACTTAAACATTTTATGTTATTACATGGGTTTCTGTAGCTCTTACCATTCTGCTGCCTCTCCTATTTTCTATTTAACTGGGGAAGCTTGATTGCTATCCCTTCCGTTGACTTCTCTTTGACCTCTCTTCAAGATTTCCATCTTGATACTCCTTTCAGATGGCATAGCTTTTCACTTTTTATCCACCAGGCTGAATGAAACCCATGATTCAGTACTTATCCATCCCTTCTAGGAAATTGCTTATCAATAATGCATAGGACATTGGTTAGATATATTTGTGTCATGACTGTATGTAAGTCAGTCTAAACTGACTTTCATTTTTTTACTAAAAAATTCAATTGATAGTTACTTTTGTTTATAGTAGAGTGAAAATATCTCATGATTTTTATTTTTATGATCTGTGTATTTCTACCTTTTAAAGCCAGGAATTCTCTAGTAATGTTAATGAAACCATTCCTTTATTGGTTGATCCTTATTTTTAAATTATATTTATGTCCTGTCTGTGTATATATCATATGCTGTGGTTTATGAAGCTATTGATAATTGTGGTTAAAACAAAATAATTTTTAGTTCTTTTTTTAATTCTTTTTTTTTTAACATTTTTTTATTATGTCACTTAGCCAGCATATAGTACATCATTAGTTTTTGATGTAGTGTTCAATGATTCATTAGTTGCTTATAACACCCAGTGCTAATTACCACACGTGCCCTCCTTAATACCCACCACCCGGTTACCCCATTTCCCCACCCCGCTCCCTCTGTAACCCTCAGTTTGGTCCCCGGAGTCCAGAGTCTTCTCATGGTTTGTCTCTCTCTCTGATTTCTTCCCATTCAGTTTTCCCTCCCTTCCCCTGTGGTCCTCCGCACTATTCCTTTTAGTTCTTTTTAATCTGCGGTTATTTATAGTTTGTATTTCTTTTTTTTTAATAATAATATTTTTTATTATATTATGTTAGTCACCATACAGTACATCCCTGGTTTTTGATGTAAAGTTCCATGATTCATTAGTTGCGTATAACACCCACTGCACCATGCAATACGTTACCCTCCTTCCTACCCATCACCAGCCTGTCCCATTCCCCCACCCCCCTCCCCTCTGAAGCCCTCAGTTTGTTTCCCAGAGTCCATAGTCTCTCATGGTTCATTCCCCCTTCTGTTTACCCCCC